>NC_047503.1:25698437-26000937 GCF_902827115.2 Pseudochaenichthys georgianus | reverse complement strand
ATAATTTTTTTAACGCAAGCCGTCATTGCCACGGAGGAGCACACAGCCTCTGTGAGCGAGCGAGACAGAGAGAGAGAGCTAGAGAGCACACCTTTATCTATTTAATGTGTTGTAAAAAATATAGAAATCATTCCAATGTGTACTATAGGACAGTAAAAAAAAAAAAACAGTTTGAAAGGGGAGTGATTAGTAAAATATGCATAAATAAAAAGAAAGAATACTAACTATAGGTAACATAAGATAAGAATAAACAAGTTTAAAGGATTTGTTATTGGTTGAGATCATATTCTAACAACACGTTCTCACTCCCAACCCGTCACATGTTGGCGGTCGGTCAGGGCCCCTCCCCGTCACACTATTACGCACAGGGTACCCCTTGAGAGTCAGTTTTCAACGGGCAGGGCGTCCCATTGACTTGCATAGAGCTCCCTGAACGTTGTTAATAGGCGAGTTGGGATCGCGGTGAAATGCTCTCCGCAGATCCATTCTCACAGCGTTTATCAACCTTTTTCTTACACAATATCAAGCCACACTTATTGTTTTTACTTCTTTATTTTAATTGAATAATGTAGGACTTTTGTTGCTGTCAGTTATGGGGAGAGTAGGGGCTCAGTATACTGAAATCTGTATTATTTCATAGTTTTTTCCTTCTAATTTTGTATTCTTTTCTAAACCACACACTGTTATTTACTCAACAATAACACATACTTATCCTTGTGTTTATTTATTTGTTTGATTAATAAACACAAGTTGGAGTCCGTCAGGACCGAGGGTCAGAGCAGCTCATAGTAGTTGCTTTAGAGAATTTTACACCCGGAAGTAAGTATTCTCTCCGCTTCGCTTGACAAACCCCGTGATAGTCCTCAAGCTCTGTGATTGGATATTTAAGTGTGCGCCAAGGGTTACGCCGAGCGTCGAACAACACTTTGATATGGGATGGAACCACGGCAGACCGTCCCCAGAACTACACATGCTGGCTATTGTGTGTCTTGCAACATGCTCTATGGCACGTCTCTACTGGGAATTGTAGTTTTAAAAGACATTTTCGTATTTCCCATAATAAGAAGTTGCCAGTATTCAACTGTGTACATCCCTGGAGGTTTAGGGGATAGGAAACACTCAAATTTAAAACATATAATTAATAAATGGGTGAAAATTGCTTGTGCCCATAATGGGCAGCATTAATATATACCCACATGACAGCTAAGGTCAGAAGAGCTTTATTTAACAGCTGGTCTTATGTCTATGACCCCTCATGTTGTTAATTGATAAGCCTGAAACATGCACTTGTCAAGGTTCAGAGGCAAATATGGCATAGCCATCGATCATCTTACATTACATTACATTGCATTTAGCTGACGCTTTTATCCAAAGTGACTTACAATAAGTGCGTTCGACCAACAAGATACAAACTTGAAGAAAACAGAATCATATAAGTACATCAGGTTTCATAGAGCTAAAACATTTCAAGTGCTACTCAACTGGCTTTAGATAAGCCAGTCCTTTAGTGCTTTGTTAGTAATTATATCGCTCGAAGTGGAGTCGAAAGAGATAAGATATACTTTATTGATCTTAAGTTGGAAACATTTGCGTTACATCAGCATGTGTAACAGTTGTAAATATGCAGTGGTGTTTATTTGTAAATCATTTAGTATAATCACACAAATTCTGTGTTTTATATTTAATAATTCTGTGTTCTTCATTTATTGATTGTTCAATACCTGACAAGGTCGGAGATGAAAAACCTGGGTCGCAGGTTCCTCAACAGGTTCCTCAACAGTGCAACTGTCATATTCTGCACATTTCTTATACTATCTACATACATCTTATAAGAGTATAATACATATGTGAAGGTTACAAGACAAGCTTTTGGGGATTTTGGCCACTACAAGCAGGTTCAAATAATGAAATTGAATACATTTTCTTTTACACTGAAAACGGGTCCCACAGACCCGAACAGCACACAAAGGTAAGCATATAATAATGTGTAATGAAACAAATACCAATAACTGTATTGCATTGTTTTCTTAGGTGTATGCGCAATTACTTCATACTGTCTTTGTTTTTTTCGTCCTGCATTTATTGTGCCCCTCTCAGAAAATAACTGGCCCCAGCCTGGCCCCCCCAGTCAAATTGGTCTAGAACCGCCACTGATAGCACACCTTACCTGTGACTGACAGGGTGAGGGGGGATGTTTGTTTGCAGAGTGGGAATTTAGTTGAGAGAGCAAACAAGAGAGTTTTATACGGTTCCATTCGTCCAACCGTCCACCAGGCGTTCAGCGCATGTGTATACTATTTACGATCCACACTGCAGGTTACCTTGTTTGACAGGAGTTTAAGACCATTTGGCTCTCTCTGATTATCAACATGAATATTATGTTCATTTATGTAACGGAGAAGCCCGTCACAAAAACCCTCAAAACAATCTGTCAGTGTGTTCTCGACAAAACAAGCTGCACGCGCCACCAACAGGTATGAACGTGGTATGAAACCGGAGCATGCGCAGTCGGCACGTTTACAAAGCGTAGAGTCAGCGCGTCACACATGTTGGATCCCCTAAATGGGCCTTAAAGCATTGTGTTTTTTGTTTCTAAACAAAGTATTAAGAACATTAGGCGCATTCACACTGCGGTACTTTTCCCACAAAGGTTCATGCGAACTTAGTAAATGGACTGTACTTATATAGCGCTTTATCCAGTCTTTAAGACCCCTCAAAGCGCTTTGCATACTACATGTCGTTCACCCATTCACACCCATTCATACAGAGCAGTGTATATTACTCTAGGAACTAACACGCATACACATTCACACACCGTTGGCCATGCCATCGGGAGCAACTCAGGGTTAAGTATCTTGCTCAAGGATACATCGACATGTTGACTGCATGGGCTGGGATCGAACCCACAACCTTCTGGTGGAAAGACGACCGCACTCACTCGCAGCCACAGTCGCCCTTCATGCGAACTCTTTAGTTCAGATCGCGTTCACACCGGAAAAAGTCCCTGGGGGTGGATTAGGCAAATGAAGCCGCTGACGTCACTTCTTCTTCTGCTTTGGGCTTACTGGCAGGCCGCAAACCACTTCACGGCGTAGACTGCCGCCCAAAATCCCCGGCCGGAAGTCCCCGGAGTTGGGGACTGGCCTCTACTGAAGCCTTCCGAGTAAATCGCCAGAACACCGACACCTCCTCATCTCCACCGCTCCCATGTCTTATTGCCATAAGTTAGTCTCTCTGTGTTTCTGCGCTGGGCTAATGCTAATGCTAATAATGCTAATGCGAGGATAATAAAATGGCGGCTTCACAAAACTTTTTGGGAGTTTTACGGGGCGTGGTTTTCGAGGGGGTAAAAAGGTTCGCATGAACTAATTTTAGTACCGGCTCTTTTTGGTGTGAACGCGATAAAAGAGTTCTCATGAACCTTTGTGGGAAAAGTACCGCAGTGTGAATGCGCCTATTGGGTGCCTCCCATATAACAAATGATACACATTTGGGTCCAATAACATATATGTTATTATATGACAGAGCAAGGGATTGGGGGCTCTTTGGGTTTTAAATTAAACCCCAGTGATACACAATGTTCTCATCATATGCCACAACATTTTATTTTAGCTAGCCAAACAAGAAGATGATGAATGCAGCAAAAAGGAGTCATAGAAATGTCAGAGAAAAAGACGAGGATAAAGGGAAAGAAAAAGGCGAGAAATCAACGCAGCGGTTCATTTTTTATTGAAACCAGATGAGGAAAGAGGGTGATGAAAGATCTGGGAAAAGCCCCATTAACCAATTAGCTTTCCTAAACAGCCATGTCTCCGCCTATCAGAGGACTTAACCTGACAGCCTCATCATGAGGAAACAGCTGAATGGTTAATTCATTGGAAACACTTAAACTTCACTTTTCGTCACAGTTCTTTGGTTTAAAAAAACTTTATAGAGTTGACACAAGCTTTGAAAAATTCTGATCTGTGTGTTTTGGGAAAAGGATCCACACACACACACACACACACACACACACACACACACACACACACACACACACACACACACACACACACACACACACACACACACACACACACACACACACACACACACACACACACACACACACACACACACACACACACACACACACACACACACACACACACACACACACACACACACAGGGAGAATACAAAAAATAAGCCCTTATTTCTACATTGCTGGTTTGGATTTTACGCTGCATTTTGTCCCCAACAAAGGAGGCAAGATGTGACTTCACACTGCTTTAAGTAATTGTGTGTTTGCGTGAAATACTACTGTGATCTTATCCTTCTTTCTCCTACAGTCCCTCAAACTCCTCCCTTCCTGCCCTAAAACCTCTCTGTCTCCCTCTTTTCCTTCACCTCCTTTCCCTTCACCCCTCGTCATACCCCTCACCACATCCATATGTCTCACCCAGTGTCTTTTAATGTCTCTTTTCCTATCTGTCAGAACTCATATCTTGCTCCGTAGCTTTTTCCCACCACACCATGAGGACAGGTTCAGCTCAGCAGGAAGTGGATGATGGGAAATGGAGTTCCCGCTGAGAGTATATGATGCGACCTATTGACCTATTGCCTCAGTGAAACCTGATGAGAGAAGAAAAGGAAGTGAACAGTTTTTAAAGAAAGTAAATTAAGGCATTCTTATATTTTTTCCCCATTATGGGTTTGCGAGGATGAAAGTGATAAAACTGTATCGAGTTGATCCTAAGATTGAAAGAAAGTGACATTCAATGAAAAGGAATCAGATAATATGGCAGAAAGGGATAATAAAGAGATAAATACATGGCCAAAGCTCAACAGCGTGAGTCGGAGAAGGGAAGGGTGGCGCTCTCACCTTCTCACTGCTGTTGCCAGGACACCAAGAGCTAGTGCCATCGTCATGACAACGCAAATACAAACATGAATGTGTGTGTGTGTGTGTGTGTGTGTGTGTGTGTGTGTGTGTGTGTGTGTGTGTGTGTGTGTGTGTGTGTGTGTGAGGGTGCAATTTGTCAGCGGAAATCCTTTGTAATTATATACATTGGGAATTAGGATTTTCAATATTCCCCTCCATGGATGCCATATGCAAACAAGCATGCAGCAACACACATACACATGCGGTGACATGGTGAGACTTAACAATAGTGGAATGTAAGGATTGAATATGGTATGTGCATGGTTGTGTGTATGTGTGTGTGTGTGTGTGTGTGTGTGTGTGTGTGTGTGTGTGTGTGTGTGTGTGTGTGTGTGTGTGTGTGTGTGTGTGTGTGTGTGTGTGTGTGTGTGTGTGTGTGTGTGTGTGTGTGTGTGTGTGTGTGTGTGTGTGTGTGTGTGTGTGTGTGTGTGTGTGTGTGTGTGTGTGTGTGTGTACAGAGGGGAAACTCTTGGCTCAGATCTTGGTTGCGTGTGATGGAGAACTCAGCAAATTTCCAAACAAATACTCTGGAAACAATTAAGAAAAATATATACATAGTAAAGAGAGAGACAGACAGACAGACAGACAGATGGAGAGGCAATAACAAACTTTAAAAAAACACCTTGCATGCATCAAGAACAAACGTATTCGTCTAAAGGCCCTGACACACCAAGCAGTCACCAGAGAACTCGCCGACGCCGACACCGACTGTTGCGTCGCCGTGTTCTCCTGCGTCTTGGCCATGCGTCGCACTGGAACACACCGCAAAGACTTCAGCCGAGCACGTACGAACTGTGCATGCGTGAGTGGCAATAACTCTCCTTACCAGCAGGCGGCGGTAGTGTGTATTCGTGTTACTGCTGCTGTCTTCTTGGTCATTTTAAATGTGTTAACCTGTGATATATGTAAATGAGCTGTGCGGTTGCCCTGACGTCATTGGCTGCCCATCCTCTGGTCCGCCCCCGAAGATTGTGATTGGAGCATGCCGGGCCGACGCACTCCAATCCCTGCACACATCCAGCGCACACCTTCGACGAGACGACTACAAAGCCGGTGACTGACGATCACTCTGGAGGCTCTGTTCACACAACAGAGCCTCCAGAGTGATCGTCAGTCACAGGCTTTGTAGTCGTCTCGTCGACTTGCTCTTTGTTCATGTATAAATCTGTTAGCAGTGGTTAACTTGTGTGGTCTGTGTTTGGTAGTGTTGATATGATTAGATGTGACTAGAGTATCTTTGTCTTTACGTTGACTGTAGTTATTTAGCTTAGCTGTGTTTTCTTACAGCCTCCTTTTCATTAGTTTGTACCACTGCGATAGTGAGGGTTATTTTGTTTAGTTATGTATATTCCTTTGTATTTAAGTAGGCTCACTTATTATGGCGCGTTTCCACTGCAGCGGGTAGCTCGCTTTAAGCGCGCCGAGCCGTGCGGGGCCCGTTTTTGGTTGCGTTTCCACTTGGCCTAGTTTTGGCCCGAGGCTACTTTTTCACCCTTTTTCTGGCCCGACTAAATCGTGGTTCTATCGAGGCCAACAAGCGGGGCCAACAACCGGGCGGAATATGCTAAACTAGTGACGACTGCTGATTGGTCAGAGAAAATCGTCACAATTCTCGCGCGACTTAATCCCTAGTGTCGCATATATTAAGGGACGCTTGCAGCATTTTTGTAAACCTAAGAAAATGACAAAGAAAAGCATACCGTGGTCGATTGACGAAGTTGCGACGTTCCTCCAGCTGATTGCAGATGATAAAATCCAGCGGGAGCTCGACGGCACAACTCGCAACCTAAACGTTTTTCAGGAGGTCTCTGCACTGTTGTCCGAACGCGGATTCTCAAGTACTTTCCAGCAGTGTAGGGAAAAACTGAAAAAGCTTAAGAGTGAGTATAGAGCCGTGAAGGACCACAACGGCCGGAGTGGTTCCGATAGGAAAAGCTGGAAGTGGTTCGACCTGTTGGACGCTATTTATGGCCATAGACCGGCCAACGTTGGGAGGGAGGCCTGGACTCTGCAACCGCGTTACTGGAGTCCCTGCATGGTAAGTCTTTGCTAACGCTCTGTTATTTGCTTGAAAGCGTTGTGTCCCTATCTATTCTAAAGCTCACTTCTAACAAACAAGTATTTTATCCTTACATTTATGTTCGACAACCCAGACAGACAGACAGACAGACAGACAGACAGACAGACAGACAGACAGACAGACAGACAGACAGACAGACACACACACACACACACACACACACACACACACACACACACACACACACACACACACACACACACACACACACACACACACACACACACACACACACACACACACACACACACACACACACACACACACACACACACACACACACACACACACACACACACACACACACACACACACACACACACAGACACACACATAGACACAGACACAGACACACACAAACACCATAAAGTCTTTGATTAATTAACAAATAGAGAGTGTAATGTCTATGACACATTATTCCCAAATCACAGGAAATGATTATTCCCAGATCAGGGAGAGTGAGTCGAGCCATCAGTTAGAGGCTCTGGAGAGTCATCATGTCTGCAGTACAAACAAGCATGCTTACTAAAATATTCTAACTTTAAACCCATGTCGCAATGTGTCAATCAAACTAGAGAATTAATTCATTATGAGGAAGAGTTTGATGAGCCTGAAGAGAGAGAAAGAAAACACTGCATGCTGGGTACTGAGGGCCTGATGATACAAAGTAAACTCCTACAGAAACTCACACTTACTCAAACACAACTCAGAGGGAAAATACATCACACTTCTGGTCACTATTTATCAATCTTAACTTTAAAATAAACATTTCACTGATTACAACATGATGTGAAAGTATTGATGTAATAGTCATGTGCAGTGATTTTGTGTGCGTGTTGTACATGTTCACACCCCCTCAGCACCTGCACCAGGGAGTCAATTCATGTCCGTCAACAGAGCTGTTGGTCTTGTGTAAACACTCAGTGATAGATGCAGCAGCTAATCAGGGCAGTGATCTCACTGTGATGTTGTTACAGCCCACATACACGATGGGTGGTTCGCTACCACCATCTACTACTTTGACTGATGAGTCAGTTTAACCACAGCTTTCTATATTTCACTATGAACAAACTCCCACTTTCTTAAGCTGCCTGCAACCAATCTCTTTATCCCTTTAAACAGGGGTGGACATCTATTAAGACTGACAATGAAGATACTTTTTTGATAAATGTGATGACTACTCGAGGAGACAACCAGTCAGGACAAGATCCAGGCTTGCGGTCGGATAATCCAAAAATCAGCTCCTAACGTATAACCCTATCGTCTATTCCTTGACCTCTGAGTGAAACGTCACGGGGTTAAGGGATAGTGGATAGGAGAATTCAAAAGGATTTAGGAGAAGAGACTGCGGTACTTTAGAGCATCCGACTGCACTTTCACTATCCGACGTGTTTATGATGCGCCAGCTCTCTCTAGGTCGTCCTCAGACGAGCCCTCCATCGTTGCTTCCAGTCATCCCGGTTCTCCATACATCTGGCCAGTTCATTGGTACTTTGTGCTCCTACGTCATTCTTGAGTACGTCCACGTATGTTTGTGCGGGACGTCCTCGTGACCGATGCCCGTGTGTTGGTTCCCACAGCACCAATTTGCCGGCTAGCAGCTCTTGATGCCTTTGGCAATGTCCTGCTAGTCTCATTCTCCTGGCTGCAATTTTCTCACTCACCCTTGGTATTCCCTCGTACAGGATCTTGTTGGTTACATGTACACTCTTGCTGATGTTAAGTACTGCTCGCAACATTCTGGTGTAGCATCCGTCAACAGACTTTTGCAGGGTTGGCTTCAGGGTCTAGCATTCACTGCCATAGAGGAGAACAGACCCTACCGTTGTATAGAATAAGCTGAGTTTGATTTGACGGAGGAGGTTGGAGTTCCATACACTGGTCATGCCGTTCAGGGCTCTCCATGCAAGTGCATTCCTCACCTTAAGATCTTGCTCGGTTGAGTTGACCCATGAGCCCAGGTACTTGAAGTCCTTGACTTCTTTAAGCACAGTGCCTTCTATTGTTGTCAGAGGTGGATGTTCTGGTAAGATGTTATAGGTGATAACCTCAGTTTTCTTGGCGTTTAGCCTCAGGCCAACCTTGGCACACTCTGACTCCACTCTGTTCAGGAGTTCCTGTGCTTGCTCCACGCTGTCGGAGAGCAGACTGATGTCGTCCGCATAGTCCAGGTCTGTCAGGACTACTGTGGGGTGTCGTCTCGACCTCCTTGGTGTTAGAGTGAAGCCAAGATCCTGCTCTCGTCCACTGATGGCCTTCCTGAGCGCATAATCCAAGACTATGATGAAGAGGAAGGGGGCCAGGGTGTCCCCTTGCATTACCCCAGCCAGGATGTCAAACTCCTCGCTGTTGCCGTCTGGGGTCACCACCCTGGCCCTTGTTCCTGCGTACATGGTCTCTATTGCCCGGAGTAGGTTGGGAGGGACACCGTAGGCCTCAAGGATCTTCACCATTGTGCTTCTGTGGATCGAGTCAAATGCCTTTTTGAAGTCGATAAAGCACAGATGCGCCAGCGGACGTCATAAATGTGCGTCTTCTGCTGTGGGGAAACTATGGAAACTACAGTTTTCTATACAGCGGACTACAACATGGATGTTTAAAAAGAACGACGGACTACTGTAAACTCATCTAGAGACTCTGCACCGTGCTCTGATGCTGTTGCTTTGCTTTATGAACGTGGACAACAGAGAAACATATTCTTCATGACCAAAGTTGGAATTTAAATAAAAAAGGAAAGTGAAACTTATGCTCGTCACCCTCTCCCTCCGGTCCACATTAATACAAATGATCCCAATACGTATGATTGTATGAACTATGAAAATATCTTAAAATCAATACAGATGTATTTATTATAAACGTAAGTCCTTAACATCTATCACTGTGTATATCACCATTCAAACATCTTTTAAAAGTTGAACAAACTCCACACAGCTCAGTAAAGACTGTGAGATGTTGTCTTTATTTGATCATTTCAGTAAAAACTAACGTTCATATTTCTCTTTTTGATTATAATACTGATGAACGTTCACATACGTTTTAAAATGCTTAATAAGCACCGTAACTTTCAAGATGTCATTTCTCGGTCATAATCGGTTGTTTCTGTGAACGGCCGACTGTTGTGTGACGGCAAATGCTGCGGCCGCAAGGCATTGTGGGGCAGCATTTTCTCCTCTCCTTTCGTCAAGGGAGGTCCAGTGGTTCCTAAGATAAAGGAGGCTATAAAGGAAGTTTGAAACCTCCTTTCCTATCATCTAAGAGTTCAGACACATACTGATAGGCTGGACATTACTGTAAAGCTCAAATGACCAGAAGTAAAAAGCCCACGTAGGGTAAAAACGAAATATTTCATATTAGCTTGGTTTCATGTTGAAGGGCCATAATAGTGTTGTTCCTCGTTTCAAATGTTCATTGACTTTGATGGACTGTTTGTTGAGAAGTACTGTTGGAAATGTTGAAAGCCCATTGACCCATGTCGATCCCTCATTCCAGGTGTACTTTGACGGACAGTTTTTTGAGAAGTACATTAGGAAATGAGGAACAATTGATCTACTAAAGTGAGACGAGCTAGCCAGGAGTCGAACCTGGAATCTTCTGATCCGTAGTCAGACGCGTTATCCATTGCGCCACTAACCCTTTGTTTTTTGCTTTTGTAGCAGCTTTTAAACTGTAGAAAATGAACTAAAAATGCAGTAGGTAGGTAGAACCAAAAACATAAAAGCAGACTGCAACTGCTGCCGTGACCCGGATTCGAACCGGGGTTGCTGCGGCCACAACACAGAGTACTAACCACTATACGATCACGGCCACTGTAGTTCTCACAGTATTGCAAACATACCATTCTGAAGGAAAGTACACTTACAAAGAGGGCACTCAGATTTGAACTGGCATTTTAAAAGGCAAGTACACTTACAACGGGGTTACCCAGATTTGAACTAGGGACGTCTTAATCTGCAGTCTAATGCTCTACCACTGAGGTATAGCCCGTATGACTTAAAGAGAATTCGAACGGCACTTATCATGGCTGCCACTGAGGGACTTCCGGGTCATTTCACTCCGTTAGGAAGGTTCCTAAGCTAAATTGACTATTCGACTTCAGCCCAGGTGTCTACCTCACAGCACCTTACTCTGGCTGGTGTCTTTTACAGGAATGCTGTTTATTAAAATATCTCATGAGTAGTTTGTATTATTGATGTTAAAACATCACATAAAGACCAACTAAAGCAACCAGCCAGGCATGATTTTTTAGTGTCCTCTTAAAGTTGAGCCTGGTATAACTTAGGACGTTTTCACACACACACTCACACACACATTGGTAACCCCCGGAGTTAATCTAAACACAGGGTTTTATGCTTCACACTGCACTTCTACTAATCCAAAATGTGATTGTTTTCTTAAGCCCTATTTTACACTGGCAACCTTTAGCCTTGATTTTAGTTGACTTTGAGAATATAACTCCCCAAATTGCTCCTGTGAGGATTGCCCACAGTATTGAGTATGTAAGTCGCTTTGGATAAAAGCGTCTAACAAGTGACATGTAATGTAATGTAATTATTTTGGGGTACTTGCTAAGACGACTGATCATTTTATTTTTCATTAATGACAATCACTGAGAATTACTAAAAACTTGAGACAGAAACTGTAAAAGTGTGTGGTTTTGCTTGTGGGAAAAAAGAAAATATTTCAATAAATGAGGCAAAACTGCATTAAAGGGTCCCTAAAGGTGAAATCCCTGATTTATCTCCGTTTCCCCAAATCAACATGCTGAGATGGCCAAAGATTTGTTGGCGGTACCTGTCTACAAAAGCTACAGGTGGCAACACAAGGTCATCAATGCCAAGGGCAAACAGATAGCTTGGTGTGTCAGGGTGCTATGAATGAAGGTGACTATTTCCTCAACTGTAGATAACTAAAGATAAAACAGAAATACTTGAGTATCCATACAGAATGTTTCAGTTTAGTGTATCTGGGAAGAGGTGGGAGTTCTCATTCATAACACTCCGTTCGATGTCTCACTATGGGATGCGCCTCAACGCGTATGCAAACAGAAGCATCAATCTCATTACGCCAATCCTGATTGGCTGGTGATCTTGACGTCAACGTCAGGGAATCCACCCACCCTTTAAGTAGCTTGCGCTACGACGCAGCGTCATTCAAACACCTCTTCTCGCTTCAGAGCACATCTCGTTTTATCAGTAACCGGGCTAGCTTAACGGTCCACAGACTGATCCCAAGCTAACATTCGGTCGACGGGCGCTTGCCGGTTACTTTTTTGCTTTGCAAGAAGATTGAGCAATATTAACACACCAGTTAATATTGGAATCTGCCTCGTCGTTCTTTCTGTCGAAATAACAGTACGGTTTGATTTTTTTCTTCAAGCTAGTAACATACCTGTTGCTAGTTTGTTCTTCCCTCTACACCGACACCACGGTAAAGAGGACGTTCTCTTTTCTCTCTCACACCAGAGGAGACAGAAATAAAAGGTATTAACACACCAGTTAATATTCTTTAAAGAATCAAATCTACACCGTCGCCTTTTTTCCTTTCGGACTAACGGCAAGGTTAGATTTTTTCTCAGTAACATACCTGTTACTAGCGTGTCCACTCCACGCCGACACCCCGGCGATCGAAGATGGACCCTTCACTCCCTCACACCAGAGGAGTCAGGGACTCGGAGGCTCGGCTATGTGGCTGCGGGTTTAAAATTTCAGGCACAGACTCACACCAGGTCTGCTCGTCCTGCCTCGGGCTGGAACACGCCCGGGAGGCTAACGATAACCCCGGCTCTTGCGGGCATTGTACCCGCTTCACCATGAAGAGCCTCCGCTGACGGTTAGCACGCCAAGCTAGCTTGTCGGGACAGGACCCCCTCATGTCCGCTGATTCGCCGTCCGGCAATCAAGACATGGTGGCGTCCGCCGCAGAGATTGAGCCCCGCGCTGTGTCAGACTGGGGCTCAATAACAGCGACAGCCGCTGAACTGGAGCCCCACGCCGTTTCAGGCTGGGACCCGGTGGCGGCAAGAGCCGCGAGAGCAGAGCCCCGCGCTGTGTCAAGCTGGGGCTCCCAATTGGACCTCACCATGGTTCCACCCTCGGAGGATGTCCTGGAGTTGGACTACATGGAGGACGAAGAGGATACCTCTGAGTTCCTCCTGTCTGACTCAGATGGGGATGACATCTTCGTTTCATCGGCTCAGGCTGCTAAGTCGGGAGTGATGTCCGCTCCCCCGGGCGAGAGCACACCAGCTTCGCCCGTCCTAAGCATGGACTTGCAGGCCGTGTGTCCCCGCGCTGCGTCCAGGCTGGACATCCCATGGCCTGAAGCGGCCAAGGAGACCTTCAGATCTCGCTACGAGGGGAAGAACTTGCCCCAAACAGCGAGGACGAAGAGACAGCTCCTTCCAGTCTTTCCGGAGATGCTGGACGAGGTGTCGGTCTCGTGGAGAAACCGTCCCTTCAGCAACAAGGCCCCAATCCAGGGTGCCTCCTCCGTGGACTGTGACGGTATGGAGAGGCTCGGCCTGCTCCGCATGCCGCCCATGGAACCGCTGGTGGCAGCCCACCTCAAACCGAGGCTGGCTTCGACACCAAGCAGGAACCCCATGCTACCGACAAAGGCAGACCGGTTCCAGTCAGCGATGACCGAACGGGCCAATAAAGCCGCAGCTTTGTCCGCCAGGGCTCTCAACGTCTCCTCGCTGCTGACCGCCTACCAGGCGGAGCTTTGCGAGGACATGTCGAGCAGACCTGAGACTGCTGTGTGGGACGAGATCGCAGCGATCACGGACATTTGCCTCCGTGTGCAGTGCTGTGCAGTCCAAGCCACGGGCAAAGCACTGGGAATGATGGTGGTACAGGAGAGAGCCAGGTGGCTCAACCTGACCAACCTTCCAGACCGGGAAAAAGAGGATGTTCTGGACATGCCTATTGTTCCCGAGGGCATATTTGGCTCCGCTCTAGCTTCAATGCAGCTGAGGTGCGAGTCAAAAAGGAAGGGAGACGAGGCCCTCCAGCTCTGTCTCCCCCAAAGGGTCCAGCCGCCACCTCCAATGGTCCCGCGGCAGGCCTTCACCCAAGCTGTCTCACGTCCTGCCCGGTTCAAAATACCGAAGCAGCAGAGACCGCAGCCTGTCCCGGGTCCCCAGCCCAGGCACGAGGCAAGAGGGAGCTGGCCAAGAAAATCTCCGGTCCCGGCAGCGGCCGCTCAGGCGCAGGAAGAAGAAGCGGGCGGCCTGACAGCCTCCTCTCCTCTCCTCGATGAAGGAGCTGGAAGTTCCCTGTTCCCCAGCTCCAGAGCACATTCCAGTGTTGGATGCTCATGTGTTTTCGGGGTGCCGCCATGCCCCCATCTTCCCGCCGCCTCGAGTGATGCCAAAACGTCATCCTCAAGTTCGCGCCATCAGGGAAATGGACTTAACATCAAAGACAGCAAGTTCCGCTGCCTGTTTAAGTCACACAAACACATGTCATCATTGTTGTTTCAAAATAAATCATTTTCCACTGTCGTTTCCAGGCTTGAAGCCAAGGGCGCAGTCAATAAAAATGAAAAGAAAAACAATAAAAACAATAAACAGTCTGTCGTCTCCCCCTCTTTTGAGAGCGGCTACGGCCTCTCTCAAAAGGCGGACAATAGACGGGATTGTGAAGGCACCACCGCCACGCGCATGCGCAGTGTCGGCCGGGGTTGTCAACCTGGGGTACCACCGTGTTCAGACACTAGAGGGCCCCATAACACAACAAATAGAGACACTGAGGGCAGACGACAGAGCTGTGACATCTCTGCTCGCTTTGAGAAGCGACAAGTGGAGGATGCTCACAGATTCTGCTTGGGTTTTCAAGACAGTAACACGGGGCTACAGGCTCCAATTTGCTGTCACCCCCCCTCACTTCTCGGGCATTCTGTATTCACAGGCCCGGGGAGAGTCGGCCCATATTCTAGAGCAAGAGATTTTCTCGCTGCTAGAAAAGAAGGCTATATCGACAATACCCGCCGAACAGAGTCAGCGGCTTTTATTCCAAGTATTTCCTCGTTCCCAAACGGGGAGGGAACGGAATTCGGCATATACTAGATTAGAGAGCTCTGAACAAATATCTCAAAAGATACAAATTCAGAATGCTCACTCACACATCTCTGTTGCGTCTCGTGCGCCAAAACGACTGGTTCACATCAGTCGACCTGAAAGATGCGTATTTCCACATCCCAGTATATTACCCACACAGGAAATATCTGAGGTTCGCCTTTCAGGGTGTCTGTTACGAGTACAAGGTACTTCCCTTCGGTCTGTCTCTCAGCCCACGAGTGTTTGTACGGTGTACGGAAGCCGCGATAGCCCCGTTGAGACAACAGGGTATTCGCCTGGCAACTTATCTGGACGATTGGCTCCTTCTCGCACAGTCGGAGCAAGAGGCTATTACGCAGACGAATGTCCTCGTAAAACACCTGCTCGACCTGGGTTTTGTAATAAACACAGAAAAGAGCATGTTGTCTCCAGCCCAGACTGTACTCTTCCTGGACCTACGCCTGAATTCGGTCCCCTTTACAGCCCGCTTGTCAGCAGAGAGAGTGAAAGCCTTCAGGGCTTGCCTCGCTCATTTCCAGCCACGCAAATATGTTCTCTTCAGATCATGTCTGCGGTTGCTGGGACTCATGGCGTCAGCCATTCTGGTGGTACGACTGGGACGCGTACACATGAGGGAGTTTCAGAGCTGGGTAGCTGCCCTCAGATTGGATGGTCACTATGAAATGCGTAATGGCTCTACGCCACTGGCTACACCCGACTTTTCTAGTTCGGGGTGTACCTATGGGTGCTGTCCTATCGCGGAAGGTGGTCACCACAGACGCATGTCTGATGGGCTGGGGGGGGGTAGATACGAAGGTCGACCTGTGAGGGGTCTCTGGAGCAGAGACCTCCAACGGTCACACGCTTTTAGTGGTGTTCCTCACCCTGAAACGCTTTCTGCCTTTTCTCAGAGGACATCATGTCCTCGTGAGGACAGACAGCACGACCACAATATCGTATATAAACCGCCAAGGGGGTTTGCGTTCTCTCCAGTTACACATGCTGGCACGCAAACTGATCTTATGGAGCTGCGGACGTCTCCTCTCTCTGAGAGCGACGCACGTACCAGGAGTGATGAACCTCGGGGCAGATCTGCTGTCCAGAGGTATACCACTTTATGCAGACTGGACTCTACATCCAATGATTGTGAGTCAGCTGTGGGTGCGTTACGGCCGAGCCGCGGTAGATCTGTTCGCATCAAAAGAAAATGCTCAATGTCAGCTGTTCTTTTCAATGCGCGATTTAAACGCACCGATAGGCGTGGACGCGCTCGCGCACGTTTGGCCTCCGGTCCTTCTGTACGCGTTCCCACCCCTGGCTCTGATAACCCCAACTCTGGCCAGAGTGAGAGAACAACGCCACACACTTATCCTGATAGCTCCGCACTGGCCTGCAATGTAATGGCTGGTGGAGATATATCAGCTGCTGTGCGGGCAGCCGTGGCAGCTCCCACTACGCAGGGACATACTGTCTCAGGCGGGGAGGGCGATCTTTCACCCACACCCAGAGCGCTTGGCTCTATGGGCCTGACCCGTGAGTGGTACAATCTGAATACAGTGGGGCTCCCTCAGAATGTGATAAACACTATTCAGAGTGCAAGAGCTTCCTCCACCAGGTCTCTCTATGACTGTAAGTGGAGGGTGTTTAAGGAGTGGTGCCTTCAAAAAGGACATCTCTTTTCAATGTCCTGTCGGGGTGATTTTATCATTTTTACAGGACTTAATTGATAAACACAGAGCTTTCTCTACGATTAAAGTGTACCTGGCTGCTATTGATGCATGCCATGTGGGCTTTGAGGGAAAGATGGCTAGCCAACATCCTTTGGTCTGCTGTTTTATGAAAGGGGCTCGCAGGCTCCTCCCAGTTTCCAGGTCACTGGTGCCCTTATGGGACTTGGCAGTGGTTTTAGATGGGCTCACTCGACCTCCATTTGAACCCCTGGAAGAAGCTGACATGAAACACCTGTCACTGAAGACAGTGCTGTTACTGGCTCTGGCATCTGCCAAGCGAGTCAGTGACATTCACGCGCTCTCTGTACATTCTTCGTGCACTCAGTTTGCCCCGGGGCAAACGAGAGTGTTGCTGAAGCCCAACCCTGCCTTTACACTTAAGGTGGTTGGCTCATGTACCCCAATTGACATTGTGGCATTTCCTCCGCCGCTGTGTTCCTCTGAGGAACAGCGGCCGAATTTGCTGTGTCCAGTTCGTGCTTTACGCATCTATATGGACAGGTCAAAAGAGTTTCGTTGTAATGACCAACTCTTTATATCCTGGGCTAACCCTCAGAAGGGCAAGCCCGTTACCAGGCAACGGCTCTCCCACTGGATTGTGGAAGCGAATGATCTGGCTTATACGAGTCAGGGTTTGCAGGCACCAACGGGCCTGCATGCTCATTCTACTCGTGGACTGGCTACATCCTGGGCTTTGTTCAAGGGTGTCGTAGCTACTTAAAGGGTGGGTGGATTCCCTGACGTTGACGTCAAGATCACCAGCCAGTCAGGATTGGCGTAATGAGATTGATGCTTCTGTTTGCATACGCGTTCAGGCGCATTCCATAATGAGACATCTCACTTCATGTTACTCTGAGACCTGGGGTTACGTAAGTAACCTATAGTTTTTGTTTAATTCATTGCTAAAGATAGTTGTGACAACTATGTATGGTAGCTTCAATTAGTCAGGGCATCTTGCATAAGTAACTAAAGATAGTCAGGAGTTTAGTAGCTTTAGATCAATTCTAAAACATTCATCATTAACCGCAGTGTTAGCGGAACATCTTGCTGACACTCGATAAGACCCTTTCATCTCCATGATAACAGTCAATTCAAACCAATTTGTGTGGCTTTCTTTAGATCCAATAAGTGATCGATTTTCATGATGTTCTTGACAATACTTTCACATTCAACATACTAAAAGCCTGATGCCGTTTAATCTAAAGTTACTAAGCAACAGTCGTTAAATTAGATTATGGGTCTGGCACATCCGCAGCAAAGACTAAACTTTATATATGAAATGTTAACATAAACTTCGCCTTATTTTAATAATACAAAAATGTATTCATCACCACCCTAACTGTTATCTCTCCCCACAAGAGGAGCAGAGAACATGCCATTCATCCATCCATCCTGTCATCCGTTCATTGCTCCACTCTCAGGGACAATAGGCTGTTGTTGTTGTGTTTATAGTCTCTCTCTCCCAGGCCCTGTGTGCCATGGACTCAGGAAGCCTGTTCACTCTAATAAAGTTTAACAGGCCTGCTTCAGTCCCATGGGACGACAGCGGAGCAACACTGACTTTCATTATCTCAAACTCGTATGACCTAATTATATCCAATTGAATCAGCACTCAGTCCTCCACGATGTGGTTTTCATTACAGAAATGTGGTAAGATGACTGACAGTCAAGATTTAAACATCTGAGAGTGTAAAGTGTGACTCAGAAGAATTACTTAACAATGCACTGATTGCTTCATTTGTCCCACATATACTCTGTCACAGATGGAAAGAGTTTGACTGTAAGGACTGCAAAACAACATTTCATCACACAAGAGTCCAAGTCCAGAAAAGTAGGTTAAATTAAAACAAACACATGCATCACCGTGGCAACATATTCAACATTGACCCCCAACCGGAGGACATGACAGAAGCTGTCAACTTTCGTAAACAACAATTATTCTTTGTGGTCGTGTTCATGTCCTCAGCCCACTTCATGTATGAGCTCCTGCACATGCCTGCATGATTATATCTAAACACCGCACAGTTTCTCACACAGTTTTCTAAGTAAAGTACTCTGTTGGCTTTTTGTCTATGTCGTTCCCTTTCCTCATCCACTTTATATCTTTCCCGTCTATTGCATCGTTCCCATTCTTTGCAACATCTTTCCCACTGTCATCATGAGACATGGAGCATCCAGCGGAGCTAAAAAGAACATTTTCACTGGAAGATAAATGATAGCTATAGGCATTGAATTACTCTGTGTCAGGAGAAGGAATTTCACTCTGTGTCTTCAGCTTCCAGTATTAATGGGTGTTAGATATGTAGCTCTCATGTGAAGCAGGGAGGTTTGTGAGATTAGGACAGAGGTTTAAGGAAGATATTGGGATGGGCTCAAAAAAGCGAAGCGAATACGAAAGAGATAGGCCAATAACCATACACGTATGATCCTCATAGGGGATCTGCAGGTGTTCAGAGGCCTCATGGCACGTCTAATCACTGTATGTGTCACAATTCACATGTTATGTCACGTTTGTAGTTTTGTCTGTGTTGGTGTTTTTCTTGTCTTTGGGTTTCCTGTCTTATTGTGTTAAGTGTTCACCCCCGTTTCCTGCCTGTCTGCTTTCTGTCTGTTTCCCTCCCTGATTACCCGATTGTGTTCACCTGTTGTCCTTGTGTTTCTCCTCCCCTGCCCGGCTGTTTCTCGTTGTCATGATTACCCCTTCTTGTATTTAGTCTTGTCTCTGTCTGTGTTCAGTGTTGGGTCATTGTTTGTTGGTGACGGAGTTCACCGGAGAGTGTTCTGTTCTGTATGTATCATTTATCCTTGGAATAAAGGGTTTCTCAAAGGTTATCTGCATTTGGGTCCTGCTTCCTTCACTCATCCGTGACAGAATGACCCAACCAGGAATGGACCCAGCAGACAGTTTGTACGAGGTGAAGTACAAGTTAACATGCTTGAGGAATGACTTTCGATATGCCTCCAGTACTGAAGAGAGGCAGTCAGTTATTTCTGCGGCACGCCAGGAGGTAACCTCAAGGCCCTGGTTGAGGGAGTTGCTCCCCGAGTGGGTGGAGGACTTTTTGGGCAGCGTTGAGGTCAAACCTTTTTCCCGGCCTGCTAGCTCCAGGCATGCTAGTCCCCTACCTCCCAATTCCCAACCTGACACCATACGTCTCGGCGTGTTCCGTCTGGAGTCAACCTCTGCTTCTTCCCCAGTTCCTGCTCCTGTCCAGGAGCCGTTCTCTGGAACTCTGGCTTTTGGAGGCCCACGGAGCCTCCAAAAGGCTCCTAAGAGAGGGAGTCGCAAGTCCAGACTAGCAGCCACGGTTCCAGTCCCGGCTCCAGCAGTCACGGTTTCGGCCCCAGCAGCCACGGTTTCGGCCCCAGCAGCCACGGCTCCGAGTCCGCCTCACACAGTTATGATCCGGGCTCCAGAGCTGGATCATACAGCCATGTTTCCGGCTCCAGGGCCGGCCCCAGCGGATATGGTCCCGGCTCCGGGAGCGCCCTATACGGCCGTGTTTCCGGCGTCGAAGCTGGAGCTTATAGACAGGATTCTGGCTTCAGCAGCCATGTTTCTGGCTGCTATTCCGGTCCCTGCAGCCAGGGTTTCGGCCCCAGTTCTGGTCCCCGCAGCCATGGTCCCGACCCCAGCTGCCTTGGTTCCAGACCCGGATCTGGTCCCGGCTGCCACGGTCCCATCTCGGGTTCCCTCCTCTGGTTCCTCCTCGAGTCCCCTCTCTAGTTTCCCTCTCGAGTTCCCTCTCGAGTTCCCTTCTCTAGTTACTCTTCTAGTCCCTCCTCTAGTCTCTCCTCTAGTCCCCTCTTTAGTCTCTGTTCGAGTCCCCTCTCTGTTTCCATCTCAAGTTCCCTCTCCAGTTCCCCCTCGAGTCCCCTCTCGAGTTCCCTCCTTTAGTCCCTCCTTTAGGCCCTCCTCTAGTCCCTCCTCTAGTCCCTCCTCGAGTCCCCTCTCTAGTTCCCCTCTCGAGTTCCCTTCTCTAGTTACTCCTCTAGTCCCTCCTCTAGTTTCTCCTCTAGTCCCCTCTGTAGTCCCTTCTCGAGTCCCCTCTCTGTTTCCATCTCCAGTTCCCTCTCGAGTTTCCTCCTTTAGTCCCTCCTCTAGTCCCTCCTCGAGTCCCCTCTCTAGTTTCCCTCTCGAGTTCCCTTCTCTAGTTACTCATCTAGTCCCTCCTCTAGTCTCTCCTTTAGTCCCCTCTTTAGTCTCTGTTCGAGTCCCCTCTCTGTTTCCATCTCAAGTTCCCTCTCCAGTTCCCCCTCGAGTCCCCTCTGTAGTCCCTTCTCGAGTTCCCTCTCTGTTTCCATCTCGAGTCCCCTCTCCAGTTCCCCCTCGAGTCCCCTCTCGAGTTCCCTCCTTTAGTCCCTCCTTTAGGCCCTCTAGTCCCTCTTCGGGTCCCCTCTCTAGTTCCCCTCTCGAGTTCCCTTCCCTAGTTACTCCTCTAGTCCCCTCTGTAGTCCCTTCTCGAGTTCCCTCTCTGTTTCCATCTCGAGTCCCCTCTCGAGTCCCCTCTCGAGTCCCCTCTCGAGTTCCCTCTCGAGTTCCCTCTCGAGTTCCCTCCTCTGGTCCCTCCTCTGGTCCCTCCTCGAGTCCCCTCTTTAGTTCCCCTCTCAAATCCCCTCTCGTGTTCCCTTCTCTAGTTCCCTCTGGAGTCCCCTCTCCAGTCTCCTCTCGAGTCCCCTCTCAAGTCTCCGCTCGAGGTCCCTCTCCATTCCCTATTCAAGCCCCTACGCAAGTGTCGTACCCTGTGTCCTGTGCCGTTGGAGGTCCCGCCGTCTACTCCCCTGCCGGGGGTCCTGCCAACCCTGTGTCCTGTGCCGTTGGAGGTCCCGCCGTCTACTCCCCTGCCGGGGGTCCTGCCAACCCTGTGTCCTGTCCCGTTGGAGGTCCCGCAGAATACTCTTCTGCCGGGGGTCCTGCCAACCCTTTCTCCTGTCCCGTTGGAGGTCCCGCCGTCTACTCCCCTGCCGGGGGTCCTGCCAGCTCTGTGTCCTGTGCCGTTGGAGGTCCCGCCATCTACTCCCCTGCCGGGGGTCCTGCCAACCCTGTGTCCTGTCCCGTTGGAGGTCCCGCCGTCTACTCCCCTGCCGGGGGTCCTGCCAGCTCTGTGTCCTGTGCCGTTGGAGGTCCCGCCGTCTACTCCCCTGCCAGGGGTCCTGCCAACCCTGTGTCCTGTGCCGTTGGAGGTCCCGCAGAATACTCCCCTGCCGGGGGTCCTGCCAACCCTGTGTCCTGTCCCGTTGGAGGTCCCGCAGAATACTCTTCTGCCGGGGGTCCTGCCAACCCTTTCTCCTGTCCCGTTGGAGGTCCCGCCGTCTACTCCCCTGCCGGGGGTCCTGCCAGCTCTGTGTCCTGTGCCATTGGAGGTCCCGCCGTCTACTCCCCTGCCGGGGGTCCTGCCAACCCTGTGTCCTGTCCCGTTGGAGGTCCCGCAGAATACTCTTCTGCCGGGGGTCCTGCCAACTCTTTCTCCTGTCCCGTTGGAGGTCCCGCCGTCTACTCCCCTGCCGGGGGTCCTGCCAGCTCTGTGTCCTGTGCCGTTGGAGGTCCCGCCGTCTACTCCCCTGCCAGGGGTCCTGTCAACCCTGTGTCCTGTGCCGTTGGAGGGCCCGCTGAATACTCCCCAGCCGGAGGTCCTGCCAACCCTGTGTCCTGTCCCGTTGGAGGTCCCGCAGAATACTCTTCTGCCGGGGGTCCTGCCAACCCTTTCTCCTGTCCCGTTGGAGGTCCCGCCGTCTACTCCCCTGCCGGGGGTCCTGCCAGCTCTGTGTCCTGTGCCGTTGGAGGTCCCGCCGTCTACTCCCCTGCCGGGGGTCCTGCCAACCCTGTGTCCTGTCCCGTTGGAGGTCCCGCAGAATACTCTTCTGCCGGGGGTCCTGCCAACTCTTTCTCCTGTCCTGTTGGAGGTCCCGCCGTCTACTCCCCTGCCGGAGGTCCTGCTAGCTCTGTGTCCTGTGCCGTTGGAGGTCCCGCCGTCTACTCCCCTGCCGGGGGTCCTGCCAACCCTGTGTCCTGTCCCGTTGGAGGTCCCGCCGTCTACTCCCCTGCCGGGGGTCCTGCCAGCTCTGTGTCCTGTGCCGTTGGAGGTCCCGCCGTCTACTCCCCTGCCGGGGGTCCTGCCAACCCTGTGTCCTGTGTCGTTGGAGGTCCCGCCGTCTACTCCCCTGCCGGGGGTCCTGCCAACCTTTTCTCCTGTCCCGTGGGAGGTCCCGCAGAAGACTCTTCTGCCGGGGGTCCTGCCAACCCTATATCCCGTGCCTTTTGGAGGTTCTACCGGGGGCCCTGCCAGCCCCATGTCCATCACCGGTCTCGCCGGGGTTCCTGCCAACTCCTGGTCCTTTTCCGTGGGGGATCCTGCCGAAGCCTGTCCGACCGGCTCCGGTTTCTGTCTGGCCGACACCGGGTCCTGCCCGATCTCCGGAACTGGCCCATCAGCGCTTTCCTGCCCGGCCTCCTGCTCCTGTCCGGTCGACACCGGCTCGAGCCCGGCCCCCTGAGAGCCGCGGTCTTCGCCCTCGAGCCCGGCCCCCTGAGAGCCGCGGTCTTCGCCCTCGAGCCCGGCCCCCTGAGAGCCGCGGTCTTCGCCCTCGTGCCCGGCCCCCTGAGAGCCGCGGTCTTCGCCCTCGTGCCCGGCCCCCTGAGAGCCGCGGTCTTCGCCCTCGAGCCCGGCCCCCTGAGAGCCGCGGTCTTCGCCCTCGGGCCCGACCCCCTGACTCTTCCTGCCGTTGCCTTCGCCCTCGGACCCGGGTCCCTGACTCTTCCTGCCGCTGCCTTCGGTCCTCCATGGTCCCCACCTTGGACTCTGTTTTGACCCCGGGCCGTCCGCCCGAGACCCCTTCCTGGTTCTCGGCCTTGTCCCCGGGCAGTCCGCCCGAATCCCCCTTTTTGGACTCTACCTTGCCCCTCGGGCCGTCCGCCCGTGACCCCTTCCTGGTCCTCCGCTGTGTTCCTGGGCTGTCAGCCCAAGACCCGTCCTCCGGACCCCCTCCGCCCACCCTGCTTGGGGTTTTGGACTTTTTTTTTGGTTTTTTTTAGGGACGTCTGGAATCCGTCCCTTGAGGGGGGGGTTCTGTCACAATTCACATGTTATGTCACGTTTGTAGTTTTGTCTGTGTTGGTGTTTTTCTTGTCTTTGGGTTTCCTGTCTTATTGTGTTAAGTGTTCACCCCCGTTTCCTGCCTGTCTGTTTCCCTCCCTGATTACCCGATTGTGTTCACCTGTTGTCCTTGTGTTTCTCCTCCCCTGCCCGGCTGTTTCTCGTTGTCATGATTACCCCTTCTTGTATTTAGTCTTGTCTCTGTCTGTGTTCAGTGTTGGGTCATTGTTTGTTGGTGACGGAGTTCACCGGAGAGTGTTCTGTATGTATCATTTATCCTTGGAATAAAGGGTTTCTCAAAGGTTATCTGCATTTGGGTCTTGCTTCCTTCACTCATCCGTGACAGTATGTATTGAAACTGCTTTCTTAGGGCTCTGCCACATGACTAATTATATCAGTATTTGAAACCAAAATGTTCTCATTTATATGAAATAGATTTGATCTGTCCACATGGGGCTTTAAAGTAGAATTACACTTTTGTGACATTTTGCACACAATTAAACCATCCTGACAGTGCTAACCTTTGATATAACAGGCAAAATGTCCAAAATATAGAAAAAGTATTAAAATTGTCAGACTATGTACTATAATATAGATCTACCCTGCAGATTGTAAAAGGAAAGACACTAGCCACAGCAGTTCAACAGAAAATAGGTGACAGTCCATGAAGTAAGAAGTCGGTCAGAAGAAGACCGAAGAACAACTCCTATGAAAAACAATCATAGTTTAAAAAAGAAACAATGTGAAATAGGGATTAAAAGGAGAAATTAGAGGGGAAATACTGGAATCCATGTGAAAACACACTTGACAAAGCTTGACTTGGTGCAGGCAGTATCAGACTCATATGGAGCAGGGACCGTGTTAGCATCTGGTCAGTTAGCTGCACTAACGGACATAAGGAGCTGTTTGTTCCACAACAAGCTGGAGGAGGGTCCTCTCCTCTCAGACTGAGAGACTCAGGAGAGCTAAAGGACTCTGAGTGTTTAGATATTTCACTTTAGTCTTGCATTCACACCTAATAGTCCGCTTCTCTGGTGCCCACCAAATAGGACAGTTTGTTACATTGTTTCATTTTTCAGAAGGTTCGGTTTGCGTTCACACGGGCAAAATTCAAACGGACTATAAACTTTAAACACAAGTCATTGGTCAGACATTAAGGGGGTAAAAACGCAAATCCCGGCAATTTGTACCGGAGCCTCCGCCATGGAGCATCGGCACTTTCGGCAGGTTATTCTCATGCTGCTGTTAATCTGGAGATCAACAGACAATAGCGGCCCGCGCATATGATTATATAATCAGACAACATCCGTTAAAAAACATTATAGCACATACACAATGAGAGACGTTCTGCAGTAAGGAGGGGCGTTTCACCGACGACAGGTGTTCTTACTTTTATGTAGTTGACGGAGCATTTTTACTTTACACGACACTGTTCAACACTTAATTCTGCTTCACTCTTTAAATTAACAACCGCGGATGTCTTGAAAGACTCTTTCACTAAAGATTTTTTAAGACATCCGTGTTCTTGTGACACGTAAATACTACGCTTCGGAAGCGTAGTATTTATGTGTCACAAGAACACGGACCATGTTTTGGTGCGGACTGCGTTCACACCAGCAAAGAACCGCTCCAGAGTTCGCAAGCGTTCCGAGACCACCTATTTTAGCGGACCAGAGTCCGGTTGTTTAGTTCACTTCAGAGGTCTCGGACTGCGTTCACACCGACCCAAATGAACCGCACCAAGCGGCTAAACGCACCAGGGTTAGATTCAACCGGACTATGAAAGGCTGGTGTGAATGTGCCGTTATCTCAGTGGGTCTCAAACGGTTTGGTCACAAATTATTCAAAAGATTATTTCCGCGGCACACCTTCATATGATCATTATAGTCTATATGGCAGTAAAACAAGAATAGAGTTTAAAAGGAGAGTGATTTGTAAAATATCCATAAAGAAAAAGAAAATCTGTTTACAGTTCTGTTTCATATGGGTGTTGAGAGATGTATCCATAGACAGGGGTGCACACAACTTTCTCAGTGAGGTACTCAGATGAGTACCTGGAGTCAGTGTTTGGTACTCCAACTTCTGGCTCCCCTCAAAGTTCCCATTGTGGTAGTGGAGTGCAGAGCTTCGTGACCACAGAGCGTGTGAACGTTGTGATCAGCTGTTTTAGCGCAGTGCTGCTGTACAGACCAACGTTAACAGCAGCCCTGTCTGTGCACACGGAGACCGACTCTGTCGTCCGGTGATCTAACCACCTTCTGGAAAAGCTTCACAAGTACGTCGGTACGCAAATGCGCTTTGTGACACAAGTGACGGTACGCATTTCAGATTGTTGCAGCGCATGCGTACCTGCGTACCACTTATGTGTACCCATGTCCATAGATCTCTTAATTTTGCTCTCAAAGTGCACCAGATTGATGCTTTTAACTTCAATATTTAAAACAAATCTTCCCGGGGGAGCATCCCCCCGGACCCCCCTAGAGGAGGTGAGGTCCGCCTCCCACTCATAAAAAATAGCACTTTACCCCTACCTATATGCCGTGAGCTGATTATCGAGCCTTCATTGTAACAGTCGCGGGTGTACTGTGTGTGCGTGTGGGGAGTGTTGCAGTAGAAAATTCCACTGTAGCGCCGCGGCTGCCGCCACTGTGGGCTAAGCCCCGAATGTTTTCAGGTCCAGGCGACGCCCCTGCTTGGCCTCTTAACCTTTGATTAAGCAAGGGATTGAAATATAAATTCACACTTGGACTCAAACGCGAGAGAGTGTTTGCCTTCAAATCATAATCTCGAATCAAGACCTCACGCAAAAATGTCAAGAGGAGAATTTATGTTTTTGCTCAGAGTTAATTAAAAGGAAATTCCTGTAGAAAAAAAAAAGAAGAAAACCCAGAGCACTGGACAGCCTTACACATGTAAAACACCCAATGATTTTTCTGCATTTTTATTCTGACAAACATCTGCCCGGAGAACAAAAGACATTTAAACCTGCACACACAGAGAGCGAGAGTGACAAGGAGAGTGGGTGAGCGGGGGTTAGAGAAACAAGGAGAAATGAAAAGTGTCTTTGAAAGTAAACAAAGGCAGAATGATCAGGACCAGATTGGTGCAGATCAAACAGTAGTTTTGAAGTAGGAGGAGAGAGGCCTCAGATGGAGACATCAAACAGAACTAATGCAAACCACATATCGGCCTGCCATCTCTCACACACACACACACACACACACACACACACACACACACACACACACACACACACACACACACACACACACACACACACACACACACACACACACACACACACACACACACACACACACACACACACACACACACACACACAGGACGAATTGGATGAGTGATACACACACGGAGCATGAAAGTGTGCACACAAAGTGGACATTGGATATCACACTTACACACACAAACAGCTCTTCTTCTGCACCCTCAGACAAATGTATTACATGCGACTGAACATGAGTACTAACCCCTGCATGCAACCAATCTCTCGCACACAAAAAACGATATATTGGGGAATTCTGTCCAGGAAACTAGAATTATGGAGCAGCAAGAAACAACGGGTATCAGTTATGGTTGAAGCCAAAAGACAAAGTAAAACCAAATGAGAAAATATTTTATCAAGAGCTTGTATTCATCAGGGATGAATTATACTTGGATCAGGTGATACAGTACATGCTGCTGGAAGGAAAGAAATATCCCTGAACATTATGGAGTTATAATGCATGATTTTTATTTGCATGCAAGAAACAGCCGCAAACCCGTGATGTCAGATGGATGAGAGAAAGGCGATGAAAGAGAATACGCAGCGGCGATTAGGCTGAATCTATTGTTGAGTCTATGTGAGTGAGAGTCTGTGATGGTACAGCTACCCACCTCCCTGGTGTAGGCCGTCCACAATGAATCAGCAGCAGTGTTATCAATGGTCTCCAACTTGAATAAAGGTCAGAGACAGATTTGGGCTGAAAAAAAAAAAAAAGGAAGTCAGCCAGCATACTCGATTTATGGAAGAAAACCAGATTTCCCAGGAAGTTTACATGTTTTGCAATTTTGCATAAAAAATTCACAAATCATACTCTGTACAACAGTGCCAAAAAGTCTAAAAACATTCACATCAAATAGAAGGGTGTACCACTAACACACTTTTGGACAATGGTACGGCCAAAAACGATGGGGTTGCAGTGCACTAGAAAAGCACATAAATAACTTGTGGCACATGTAGCCCAATCATGTCTAAAGTTACAACTTTTTATAGATTCTTAATGGCCGAAACCTAGATATAGAGCAGCCAGAAATGATTGTATAAACAGTGATAATGGTTCTGAGTTTCAGACAGCCATTCCCAGAATGGGTTCATGGTGGTGTGCACAAGTGATGGGAGAAGTTGAGTCAAGAATTTTCCAAGATATAGTTATTAAATTAGTATAATTAAAATTGTTCGAATTACATTTTTCCAAGCAAAATGAAAATATTCAAGCAACAGTGTGTGCTATTCTGCCAAGAAAGGTCGTTAACATCTGCAGTCTCCAGACAGAGCGAGCGATAACCAGTCTGCACATTTTTCTCAGGCCGCTCGTCCCTCTCAGTTCTCTCCTGCTGTCACTCCTGCTTTCTATAGCTCTATTCATTAAGCTAAGAGCCTATTGAACATCGAACTAATTAATTTGCTAAACAACCGAGGGGCGTGGTGTATGTGTCAATGTATGTGGTGGTGGTTTGTGTGTGTGTGTGTGTGTGTGTGTGTGTGTGTGTGTGTGTGTGTGTGTGTGTGTGTGTGTGTGTGTGTGTGTGTGTGTGTGTGTGTGGTGTGTGTGTGTGTGTGTGTGTGTGTGTGTGTGTGTGTGTGTGTGTGTGTGTGTGTGTGTGTGTGTGTGGAACGTAACACACGTATTGTGATGCTGACGTTGTCGCCGGCCCTGCTCTGTATTAAGGTCAATGAGACAGAGCGGAAGCAAGAGGAAATATGATCAAGGTTGAAAATGTTTTATGCAACGCTGTAAATCTTGTGTAAGGCCTGTTTTTCCGAGCAAGACTTGGGTACTAATCCACTAAAAGTTTATGGAGATTAACCTCATCCTATTTATGTGATATTTTACCCTTGACTGTCCTCCTGCTCCAGAAGAGAGGCACAGTATCACCATGTAAATGATCAATGTTGGCATGCTTTGTAAGAGAATGAAGGCATGACTGGAATTAAATCCAACAGTCGAAGAAAGAAAACGTGGGGGAGAGATATGGTTGAGTCAAGGGGTTTATGAGGGGGATTGCAAAAATCCCATTGCCAGAAGTATTACAAGAATAAATCAGAAAGGCCTGTTAATCACTTGAAACTCAAATAACAAACTTCAAATAAATAAAATATTAAGAATCAAATCAGCCCAATAAATAAATCAGTTGAAGAAGTTATACAGTCTTTCATTTTGTAAACTTTAATTAGCCACACACACACACACCTTTGCTGGGTTATTTTACAAGGATTACGCTAGCGATTACATGGGGCGCTTTTACTGACTGTTCCCACATTCCAGCCTCCATTTCACTTTTTTTTAAACTCGTTCATTCTTCGCTGCTCTTTCTCATTCTTTCTTTTTACAATCCTTGTCGCTCTTTCTTTCTCTCTCTGCAGAAGGAGAAATGTATCTAGAGAATATGGGACTGCAGCTATCCTATATTAACATTTCAATCACGCTTTAAGCTCGATGAAAGAAAATAAACTCAAGTGGGTTTGTGCCTTGTGCTTCTCTAAACTGTATGCTACGGCATCTCTCCCTCTCTTTCTCAAGCCCATAAGAGCGGTGAATGATAATCCCTGTAGGAGCAGGGCGCAGTGTGCTGGAGCACCTTTGTAGTTTGGAGGGCAGATTAGCTTGGTGGCCTTAGAGAGAACAGGATCCTTTGTCTCACTAAAGGCCTGGGATTAGATATGGGGACTGGTGTATGCATTTTATGGGAATTATGTGTGTGTGAGTCTGTGTGTATATATTGAGGGTCTGAGAGATGTTAGGATTTGGAAATCTGGAAAGGTAGAAAAAAACCTGCCACAGAGCACGTTTAAACTATACAAACAATGAACAGGTCTGGACGAGCTGATAAAGGTCATATAAAGTGAATAACCTCCTTGCTCTTACTTCATATTTCAGTCATGAGAGGGGTATCACATTTCTCATCTAATTCCTAGCAAGAATGCCCATATGTGTATATCCCAAAATCACAAAACAAATGTTTGACAAAGTCTAGATGTACATTTTAAATACTATAGAGATTAAAAGCCGTGTAGGTTTAAGGGCTCAACAAAGACAGAGATGTGGAGAGACAGTGAGCAGAAAGGAAGGGAAAGGAATAACATCCATAAATGTTCCTGTGAATGAAAAAACATTAGTTTGTTCAAATAAATACAGCTGGTATGACACACACACACACACACACTTTGATTATATTTCATTCCACCCTTTGCATCAACAAACAGGGACCCAGATTTAGAACCAAAGAAAAATGCTAGCAATGAAACGATGTTATGAGAACAACCACCCCGTCGAAGGAATTTACTGTGTGTGTGTGTGTGTGTGTGTGTGTGTGTGTGTGTGTGTGTGTGTGTGTGTGTGTGTGTGTGTGTGTGTGTGTGTGTGTGTGTGTGTGTGTGTGTGTGTGTGTGTGTGTGTGTGTGTGTGTGTGTGTGTGTGTGTGTGTGTGTGTGTTTGACTTCTTATGTGCACTCTGAGACAAGAAAAGGGAACTGACGTTGCAAACGCAAAGTCACTGTTGAGCCTCACCACTGAGGGCAACGAGCGGGCCACAAACAGCCCTCTCTGTGTTCATGTCCTCACCACTCACATTTACTGACTGCTGAATCATTTGAAGACACTCTTGGGTATAAACCGTTAAAAATGAAATGCCCATGTAAGGTTCAAGTGCAATTTCATTTTTACTACCTATTTGTCTGGGAAGTTGAGATGCAATTTGAGGTGCAGTTAGACTGTGGAAAAAGTCATTATCTTTACATTTAGTTTGGTTTTTTGCCGTCGTTGGGAACGAGGCCTACTCCCTAACTCCAATCTGCTGTTATTCATATTACTATTGAATTTATGAATCTGCAATGCAATTTTCCTGTGGTTTTAAAGCTATTGGCACCTTCTACCACTTGGACAATGAAAAATTGCAAAATGGCATGGATGTGTGTGTGAGAGAGAGCATGTGTATGTGTGTGGACGTGTATTGAGGTACACAGGGGTATCATTATACAAAGCTATCATATAAGCTGCCACTGTAACACACACACACACACACACACGCACACGCACACGCACACGCACGCGCACACACACACACTGAAGAACAGCTGCCTCAACAATAAAGTCAGGAAACCACCAATGATTATTCTGAGAAATGAAAAATATTTTATTCAGGGAGATAAAGCAACACACTGGATTGATTTTAGGGGGAAACAACTTAATCCATAGTTTACAATATTTGCAATTCCTTAAAATCTCCACACCATGAACAGTGTTTCTTTTCACAGTTTCCTTTTTAACATTTCTAAGGAAACACAATTATTTCTGCCTCAACCACATTTTGCGTTCTAGTGGTATTGGAAAAGTAGGTTTTTTTGTTGCTAAAACTTGATGCTGTCTTTAAGTTATGATGTCTTCTTACATAAGTAACATCAAACTGATGTGCAGCAGCTGCCAGCCGAAAGTATTTGAATTGTGAATGACTTTCTGTTAGCAGCACTGAAGAAAATCAAAGTTCAAAGTTGTATAAACAACAAATAGGTTTATGTAAATGTGTGCATACATCCAACGAACACAGTTAATTCAATATATGCAATAAGTGGTGGAGAAAGTGTTCTGATACAGCAAAAGATCAACATTTTGACAAATACTGACTTCATGGCATAGAGCTAAAATGAAGATTGTAACCACTTTCATGGCTGTATAGTAATATGAATTATACCGCAGCAGCGGGTTAGCTTAGCTTAGGACAAAAAGTGGAAACACGGGTGAGCGTGCCATTCACAGACATCATAGAATAGATGGGTACTTTAAAATGTTTTTTAAAGGGGACCTATCATGCAAAATGCACTTTTTGATGCATGTCTTTTATACATAAATATGTGTCCCCGGTGTGTCAGGGAACTCACGCAGCGGCAGAAAAAAAGCCCTCTCTCTTTTCCTCCGTACCCAAATCTCTAAAAACGGGGCTACAACGGAGCTGATCTAGATTTGTGTCCGATATGACGTAATATCGGAAATGTAGGCTGGCTTTACACCCACGGCCCTATCAGAAACGTTGCTATCAGAAACAATACCCGACTGTTTTGGACGTAATATGGTCGGTGCATGTTTACACTAGCATCGCTAACACTCAGAGCTAACCTGTACTGGAGAGCATGTGTGTGAAGAAGCAGGAAATAAAAAGGAACTCACCTTGTGGTATAACCAGCAAGAGAGAAAGCCTTTGAGCTCCATACTGTTTCAGACATAATCCTTGATAATCCATGATATGGCGTTTCATCACGGCAGTATTTAGTTTAGACAGTAAACTCTGCCGGGTCCCGCATGAGCTCAGCCCCCTCCTTTTTTTTATCAATCTTTTTTTTTTTTAAAGCTTTATACATAAAATCAGCACTTTTGAAACAGGAAGTGAAATAGAGGGATATGAGGCATGGCTAGAATGGGTGATCTGTTTGATATTTTGAGCAAAACACTTCATAGACATGTTTTTAATATATTTTTATCTGAGACCTATGCTATTGCTGCTATTGCCTAAACATAGCATGATAGTTGACCTTTAAGTAAATGTTATCTTCAGATATGCTTAAATTGTCTTGGCAGAAAGCATATAATAATATACATTCCCCTTTTGGTTTTTATTCCCCCTTAAATGATTGATTAAGCAGGCTAATTTAAGTCATAAAGTTAAAAAAACAACACATGGACTCAGACGTGACCCAAACTTTTTTCCCCTTCTTACTGCTTTCAGGTAGGAAAAATGATCTTCTGTTGCCTCAAAGGTTTCTCTGTCCCATAAAGTTTGTCTTTATTGTTTTAAGTTCTACATTTACACGTCTGCACCCATTCATCCGAGAGTGAAGAGTTGTCCTTAGAAGGGCAGAAGGGATGTGACTCTTGTTTTTTTGGGCAAAGTTGTGGGAACGGTGTCACTTAGGAATTTTGGAGCTTCATAGCAAAGTACCTCTTCTGTGTACACACACACACACACACACACACACACACACACACACACACACACACACACACACACACACACACACACACACACACACACACACACACACACACACACACACACACACACACACACACACACACGCACACACATACACTATATTGAAAACTGAGCTGAAGACATATTTTTGCCAGGTGCAGAAAGGGTAATCCTGGCAAAAACAGAAAATAATGAATAGGAAAATAGAAAACCAACCACAATAATTTTAAACATTATTATCGAACCGTTGACCTTCTCCAACCCAAAGGAATAAATAGACAAGCTTTGATCTGGACTGTGAAGATGTCTCACTGGAAAAGCATCCCACATCTTTCCACTGTTTATACCCTCTGCTATTGTCACAGATGGCCCTCGGACCCACAAAAGGTGTGTGCGTGAAAACACAGTGAAAAGCCAGCCACCAAAGAAAGGGGATATTTGTAATAAATCTTACAAATGACAGTTTCTCCTGGAAGCCATTTGCTGTGTTGCAGTCGGTAGTACGTAAGCAAAAAGTGATGTAAGTGTGTGTAACTGGGTCTTCTGTACAGGTAGCTGATATGATTACACAAAATCAAAGTCATCTCTTATTCTACAGTCACCCGTTTTAATTCCTCCAGTCTCTTTACGGAGTGACTGGTGTCATTTTATTTCTAGTATCACATTTTATTTCTAGTATCACAATTTATTGCGGATACTCTTTCATCACAAAGTGTGCCTTCACATTCGCTTCAAAAGTTATGGAAAATAAAATGATATACTCCCAACACGAAACATCTAAATCGGCACAACAGGGCGTAGGGAGTGATGATGATAAGTTCCCCCCCGAGGGGAACGTAGGAGCTCACAGGTGGAGGCTGGGTTTGTGAAGTACTGCAGCAAAGGACTGAGCACTGACAGCTAGATCTAAAGGGAGTGTTTGATATTTTTTAGCAGTGAGAAAAGTTTTCCATGTGAGTGTAGCAGCGTGGACTGGCGTTGACAGCCTGAATTTTTTTTGCAGGCTACGCTTTCTTTGTAAAAACCTAAACGCTGTTGGATAAAAGTTACAGTAGAGTTCAAACTGATGGTGTTAATGTTTCATTTGAATCACGTTACTGAGTGTATACAGTTGAATGACACCTGCATTGCCAACGTTTTTATGAGGCAAATTCACCCCTGTTATGACTAAACAAGATACATTCAGTTTGGTAAGAGCGTATGAGAGAGCTGAGAGATTAATAACCCAGCTTGGTTTGTTTTAAACTAGTTTGTGTATTAACTCTAGCCACTGGTGTTTCCACTGGGATCAAATACACAACAAGCCATCCATGTTAAACAAACTCCCCGAAAACCTTGTCCACTCCTTCATACCGCTGTCTGTGCTTTCCAACTCGCCTGCATTCTCTTCTTCTTCTGCTTCCCCACCTCAGAAACCTACGTCAAGTCTTTTCCAAGTCTGATCGTGCTATTTCCTCACTGGGAAAACAGGGAAACACTGCCTCTGACCTCAAGATGCCTCGAGAAGGATCTGGGCGGCAGGCCCCTTCGACTCTCACTGTAATGTCTTGCCCACAGCAAGGTGAGGAAGCACACACACACACACACACACACACACACACACACACACACACACACACACACACACACACACACACACACACACACACACACACACACACACACACACACACACACACACACACACACACACACACACACACACACACACACACACACACACACACACACACCCATGACCAGCCGAAGAGGCCTGCCAACAGCAGTCAACTTCAGTGCACGTCCCGAGGCAGCTCCAGATGTGAAAGACAGAAGTGCATGTTTGTCAGAGCATTACAGCTGCTAATAGTAGAGCTACTGTTACTGAGGGGTGGAGTGTGTGGGGGTGAGTGATGGATACTAAAATAGCTCCAGACACACCTGACACAGTTGCTGCTGGGCGTCTGTGGCCAAACATCACCTGCAGTTCATGTTGTGTGTGTGGAAGTGGTTAGAGCAACATTTAGCTTCAAGCTAAAGCTGTTAAAGTGATGGCTTTTTGTCATTCAGACACAGGAGTCGTTATCGTTTATCTTCCGTACAGCTTTATTCAGACATACCAGGGGATATACATTGAAAGAAGACAATTGCACAATAGATGGCATCTGGTGTGCAAGAGAGAAAGTGCAAGAGAGAGTGAATTGAAGATGAGAGGAAGAAGTCTGTTTTCTGTTCTCACACTGACTGCATCATTTATGGAATTTATTTTGTCAATAAAAACCTTAATTAGAGACCATCGTGAGCATGAGGGACCTCGATCCATGCCTCTCGCTGCAAACTAATGATTATCTCATTAGTTTCATCATTTAATGTGCATTAGAGTTGTTAGCTCACATGCTGTATACGAAGTGTGCTGCTTGATATGCATTAATTTAGTTGGAATGCTGATACAGCATTCCAATGCTGATACAGTATTCCAACTACTTGTTCTTCAACGCACGAAATTCTTTATTATTCCGCCGGGTTATTTTGCGCCTCTTCTGCTCCCAAATTCCACATCGCAGAAACTCCGTTCGAACATCAAAACGTTCAGCTCGGTCGGGAATCGATGGCTATTACTTTTCTCATTCATAACTTTCATAATTCCAGAGATCCATCCTATAATTCATGACATTTTTTACATGGAAGTCAATGGAGAAACTCTTCAGACTTGAACAATCTTCATGCAACTCAACTGCTAACTGCTCCTTCATACTTTAACTCAGAAAGCTCATTCCAACTTTAAAATGTTACACATCTTTCTGACATTATTCGTCTTAAACTACTTTTAAATCTGATTCGTACTTTTAGAGATATTAAACATTGTTCAGACCTTGGTAAAGATGCCTTCTTCAGATTTTAGAGTGTGTGATGTCACAGCTAGAGTGGAGGACAGATTTAATTTTGCCTTCATATTTTCTTTTAAACCTGCCATAATTCCCAAACCCTACATTCCTGAGACATAATTTTTCATGACAAATGTAGGAAAACATCTCGTAGTTTGAAAGAAATAAAAATTACGCAAAATAATTAAACAAAATACCTCTTGGTAGCAGTGCTACCTTCTGCCTGGAAGGCAGCTTTAGTGCAACCTTTGTTTAAAGGGGGAAACCATGCTGACCCCAACTGCTATCGTCCAATATCCATTCTACCCTGTATAGCGAAAGTGTTCGAAAAGTTAGTTTGCAAACAGCTAACATGGTTTCTGAAGACTTACAACATACTATCTGACATGCAGTCTGGGTTCCGTGCAGGACATGGGTGTGAGACGGCGACTCTCAAAGTCCTAAATGATATCATCAATGCCCTTGACTCCAGACAATACTGTGCTGCCATTTTCATCGATCTTGCCAAAGCCTTCGACACTGTAGATCACCAACTGCTTCTGGGAAAGCTTAGAAGCATTGGTGTCACTAACCAATCGATAGCCTGGTTTGAAAACTACCTGTCCATGCGCACCCAGTGTGTAAAATCTGAAAATCTGATGACACAGCCCCTATCCATCTCTAAGGGAGTACCACAAGGCTCTATTCTAGCACCCATCCTATTCTCATTATATATAAATGACATGGAGAAATCAGTGGGCAACTCCTCTATCCACATATATGCTGATGACACGATTCTGTACACTGCTAGCCCTTCCCCGGATACTTTCCTGACAACTGTTCAGGATAGTTTTCAGAGAATCCAGTCACATCTCTCTGCCCTTGGCCTGGTCCTGAACACCACTAAAACCAAGATCATGTGGTTTGGCCGCAGTGGTGCCTCCCAAACTGGCACTATTGTGACCGCCGATGGCCGGGACCTCGAAATAGTTAAATCCTATAAATACCTTGGATTTTGGATTGACAGTAATCTGTCATTCAAAGAACATCTCTCCAAAATTCAGACCAAGGTCAAAGCTAGACTCAGCTTTCTATACAGGAATCGCTCCTCATTCACTTAATCTGCTAAACTCTCTCTGGTCCAGATGACTGTCCTTCCTCTGTTCGACTACGGTGATACCATCTACCGCTCGGCGTGTAAAGGAGCTCTCGATCATTTAGACGTTCTGTATCACTCCGCCATCCGCTTCGCCACCAATGCCCCCTACAGGACACACCACTGTGACCTGTACTCTCTGGCTAACTGGCCCTCTCTTGAGACCAGACGCAACATCCACTGGCTGATGTTTGTTTACAAAACACTCCTAGGCCTCACCCCCTTCTACCTCACACAATTACTGCAACTCCGCACACCCCCAACGCACAACACCCGGTCAGCTACAAGCATCCTGCTAAAGATCCCCAAAGCCCATACATCCTTTGGCCGCTCCGCCTTTCAGTGTGCGGCAGCAGATAGCTGGAATACCGTTCAAAAAACATTAAAAATGAAAACCTTTGTCTCCCCCCGCACCTTCAATGTCACTATTGTTGACACCCTGGTACACACATGTAGCTGCTTTGCCTGATGCTGATTTTAATGACTGATTGAACCACAGCAATATTGTTTTAGAGTTTTTATATGTTCAACTGCTATGCCTGTCATCTTTGCTCTATGTGTTTGTGTTGTCTCCTGGGTTCTGTAGTGCCCGGAGTGTGTCTTTTTATTTCCTCCCAAACCCCATCCCCTCAGGAAGCCTTTGCCTCCTGTCAGGTCATCATTGTAAATAAGAATTTGTTCTTAATTGATTTTTCTGGATAAATAAAGGTTCTACTACTACTACTACTACTACTACTACTTGAGGGCATGAAGTGACAAAAACTTTCATCATGTCTCCATTAAACCCCATTGTAAGTTCAGCCTCATCTTTCCCCACCACAGCAGCCGCACACCTTTAGTTAATCTGCCAAAAAGGCCACATTATTAACCCGAAAGTACACAAAAAGTACACTTCAGATGCTCAAATTCCTTGACATGCTGCACGCTTTGAAATGTCACCGATATCTGTTACGGTTCTTCAACAAAACGTTCACATGTAAGAGGTTTATCTCTCATTCAGAACAATGAAAATGCTCTCCTCTCACTGATTACTGCACATCACCATGGAAACCTTTGATCTCTGGACAGTTGTTAGCTCAAATATAAACACCTGTGTCATGGAACACGATGATGTCATAACTCCAACTGACATGCTCAGAACAGCAGATTTCAGATAATGGTTAGGCAAGGCAAGGCAAGGCAAGTTTATTTATATAGCACTTTTCAACACAAGGCAATTCAAAGTGCTTTACAAAAAATGAAAGACATTAAGAAAATGGCATTTAAAATCAGTCATTAAAAAGAAAAGCTAATAAAATAAACATTAAAAGAAAAAATACATGGATAAAAGTTACAGCGCAGTCTAAGATATAAATAGGTTAACACAGCTCTATATCAAATCTGATGTAAAACATAAAACAGCAGCAGACATCAGATAATGGTCAATGGTCCTGCCCTCAACAGCTCTACGTCAATTATGGGGTGTCTTCATATGCCGTTTCCATGGAAACGCATCCCTCGCCATAAAACACGATGTCGCTGTAACTCCAATGGACACGGTCCGATCGCCCCCCAAACTTCGCTTGTATATCACCGGTATGCCTCAACAGCTTTACGCCAAATCTGATATCTCACCATAGGCTGTTGCCATGGAAACGCATCCATCGCCATAAAACACGATGTCGCTGTAGCTCCAATGGACACGGTCCGGTCGTCCCACAATCTTCACCTGTATATAACCTCTCCATGCCTCAACAGCTCTACGTCAAATATGACATCTCACCATATGCCGTTTCCATGGAAACGCATCCCTTGCCATAAAACACGATGTTGTCGTAACGCCTATGAAAAGGGTCAAAACAGCACCAGACTTCAGATAATGGTTAACGGTCCAGCCCTCAACAGCTCTACATCAATTATGGGGTGTTATCCTATGCCATTTCCATGGAAACGCATCCCTCGCCATAAAGGACGATGTCGCTATAACTCCTATGAAAATGTTCAAAAAGTGCTCAAACTTCACATGTGCGCTAACACATCAGGTACTGACACTCACAGAGAAAGCACAGTGATTGAATACATACACCAACCTGGTGTGATGCCTTGCGTTTGTTGTCCGGGTGCCGGAGACGGACTGGCTGGGCTGTGTCGACTGGGAAGTGGAGCTGCCGGTGCGGGGGAGCGGAGATCTGGGACGCCGGGGGCCGTGGCTGTGGACGAGGGGAGCGGCGGGGACTGGGACCGGCTTGCTGCGTTCGGGCACAGTGTCGAGGATGCCCCGATGGCCATGGAGGAGGTGTCCTCTGACCCGTATGGCATTTCTAACTTGACCGGCTTGTGCTGTCCAGCAAACCCGGAAGTTGGATGTTGCCTTCAGGTGCAAACTCAGCGCGTCAGTCCGTTCGATAAACAACAACATGCTTACAAAAGCAACAGGACCATAAATCCTGTTTTCAAAAAACACCGCAAGTTCAATTTATTTAAAACTGTTAATCACTCTTTAGTGATCTGGGATCAACAACATAAACCGAAGGGCATCCTTGGAGGTAGGATGACCAGATGTCCCGCTTTGCGCGGGACTGCACAGCATTTTCACGACTTTTGGTGCGTCCCGCAAATTGAGACGATGTCCCGCATATTTCATTTTGATTGGCTAAAACGCTTTTCTTTAAAATCAGATTCATCCAATGGCTGTTGAGAAAGCAGGGAAGGCTATCATCAGGGGGCTGTGTTTGCTGTCAATCAAACTGTAACACACGGCGGGTGCTGGTCAAGTGTTAACCAATGAGAGTAACTCACTCACACACACCCCCCCACCCGCCAAACAACAACAACGAACGCAGGCGACGCAGCAGGTTATGGAAAATGGAGGAAACTGAAACTACAGCTAAGAAGATGCACATACAACAAAGACTGGGAAGACACTTACCAGTGGGTGAAGCCAGTGCAGGGCGACTCTCAGAGATTTTTTTTGCAATCTTTGCAAGAGTAATTTTTAAATTTCACATGGCAGTGAATACGACGTCAAAAGACACAGAGAATGCGATTCTCACAAGAAACGTGTAGCTCAAAAAGAGACATCCCACTCTATGGAGACATTCCTACTCAAACCAAAAAATGATGGTCACTCAGACAAGGTAACAGCAGCAGAAATAACCAGTGTTTACCATACAGTGCAACACTCCCATTCATACCGGTCAAAAAATGACTGGTAACAAGCTAGCGCCGACCATTTTTCCAGACTCTGAGATAGTAAAGAAAATGTCATGTGGTCGTACAAAAGCAGCGTCCATAATAACAGATGTGCTTGCCCCTGCCTCTGTGGAGAGTTGTTTGACAGAGTCAAAGACACCAGTGGTTCTAGGTGACAAAATAGCACAGCAACAAAATAGCACAGCAACAGAAGGTGGGCCCCCACGTGTGGGGGCCCACCTTCTGTTGCTGTGCTATTTTGTTGCTGTGATGGACAAAACTGAAAGCTATTTTATTTTATGTATTATTATGTTTCTGTTCCCTCCTGGCCAGTGTTGGTTTTATTTTATCTATTAATTTATGTTGTGCCTACTTGTACAGGTAATACACTAGTTGAATTAAGAAGATGCATTTCTAAATACTTGAAGTGAATAATGCCTGCTGCCTTGGTTAGCCTTAGTTTACTTTTCTTTATTAAAAAACTGCATTTTGACTTCACTTTCTGCTCTGTTGTTATATATTTGTTACGGTTTTTTTTCCGGGGGTTGGGGGGTGCTGTTGAGAGGGTGTCCCACATTGTCCCACATTGTCCCACATTGTCCCACATTGTCCCACACAACCATACTCCTTGTCCCACATTTGGTTTGTTGGGATCTGGTCACCCTACTTGGAGGACATTTGATGATCCGTAGCCTCACACCTAAAGCTGATCAAGTCTATCATCTTCTTCATGATTCCAATTTAGATTTTCTCTGCCTATCAGAAACATGGCTTCATACCAACTCTCCATCCGCTGCATTGCATGTGCCAGGCTATCAAAGCTTTAGACAAGATCGATCTTACGGAAGAGGGGGTGGGGTCATGATTTATGTCAAAGACCATCTCAACTGTCATCAAATATGCTGGCCTTTTAACCATGATTTGGAATGTCTTGGATTAAAAATAATGCTGTCCCCTGAAATGTCATTTGTGCTCATTGTTGTTTATCGCCCACCATCTTCAAATAATGACTTCTACACCACATTCAAAAAACTTCTTAAAGCATGTGATTTCAAAACAGAAGTAATACTGCTTGGTGACCTGAATTGTAACTGGTTAGACAAGACAAGTAGGAAAGCCCTTAAGCAAATCACAGATAGTTTAGACTTAACACAAATGACAGAAGGACCAACCAGAATAACCTCATCCTCACAGACACAAATAGACTTAATATTAAGTAATAAACCTGAGAGAGTGGATAAAACATTTAATGTCATCACTGGACTATCTGACCACAACTTAATATTAATATCCAGAAAACTCACAAAGAAACGGTTCCACCACTCTTACAAACCTCTGGAACAACTAATAATACCAAAAAATGAATTTGCAAACTTTGAGCAAGCTGTGCAACAGACTGACTGGGAAAGTATGCTAACTGGGAGCAGTGTAGAAACAGACAGCCAAATGTTTGCGACCAAGCTACATGATTTAGTGCAGATGTTCTCCAGAAAAATGAAAAGTGGAAAAAACAAAAACAATGCACTTCCTTGGTTCAATACGGACATATTGAACTTGATGAAGGAAAGAGACTTTGCACTGAAAAGAGCACTGAAAACTAAATAAACTACTGACAGGCATAGGTTTACTTCATTACGTAACAAAGTAACTCAAACAATCAGAAAGGCCAAAGCCAACTTCTTCATAACAATAATTAATGAGGCAAAAGGTAACACTAAAATAATTTGGGAACAGATTAAAACCTTACTGGGAATCAAGCACAGGCCAAAAAAGCAGCTAGAACTAAAAGAGAATGGTAACCTTGCCATAGCTTTTAATACATATTTGATCAACTCTGTAGATGAGATTGCACAGAACTTTCCTTTGAGAGCAGAACATATTATCAAAGTCGACGAAAGTAAGATGTCCTTTTGCATTCAACCCATATCGGAATTAAAAACCAAAGCAATTATTAATTTTCTTAAAACTTCGACAGCTAAGGACACATACACTATGGATTCTACAATGCTTAAATCACTGCAAGATTACTTAGTCTGCCCTCTTACCCACATCATCAATTCATCTGTATTACATGGGACATTCCCAAGTGCATGGAAGACTGCAATTGTAACCCCCATTTTCAAGTCAGGTGACCCTCTGAACATCAACAACTACCGCCCAATTAGCATCTTACCTGTCGTATCCAAGGTGGCTGAGAAGTGGGTGTCAGAACAGCTTGTCTCCTTCTTAAACAACAGTCCATTTCAACTTCATCCCATGCAGTTTGGCTTCAGGGCAAATTATTCAACCGAAACAGCCAACTGCTTTTTTATAGAAAAGGTCAAAGCAATGGTTGACAAAGGAGGTGTTGTTGGTGCAGTATTTCTGGATCTACGCAAAGCCTTTGATACACTCAACCATAAGGTCCTTCTGTCCAAACTGTCGGCTTTTAACTGCTCTCCATTAACACTCAGTTGGATTGAATCATACCTCACTGGTAAGCGTCAGCATGTTATCGTCAATAATTGACTCTCTCCAGCTCTAGACTTAAGCACCGGAGTACCACAAGGTTCAATACTTGGTCCACTTGTTTTTTCCCTATATATTAATGACCTGCCATCTGTCTGTCCTGATGTGGAAACACAGCTATATGCCGATGACACTGTGATATATGTGCATGCCAACACAAAGCAAAAGGCTGCTGATAAACTGACCTCAGCTTTAGTGCTGATCACTAGCTGGCTACACCGCTCCTGTCTTCAGCTTATTGTCAACAAAACAGTTGGAATGTTTTTCACAAAAAGAAAATGCAACATAGTGTCAAATATAAGCATCTCAGATGAACATATTAACATTGTGCCTCAGGTTAAGTACCTTGGAATCATTATTGACTCTAATTTAACATTCAAAACACAAGTCAAAAAAGTGACCCAAAGAGTCAAGTTTAGCCTAGCAAATTTTAAATACATAAGAAACACAATGACATTGAATTCTGCCAAATTATACATGAATGCCATGATCATGTCACATCTTACATACTGTCTCACAAGCTGGGGGCAAACTAACAGCTCCACACTGAAGCCACTACACCAGAAACCTAACCGCTCCCATCACTGTACCATCCTCAACAAGCATAACATCCTGAGTTGGGAATATTTAATTAAGTATAGAAACATCGTTCTGGTTTACAAAATCCTGCACAATACAGCCCCTCCACCTCTTAACTCATTGGTTACTCAACGTAACAACACCAGACTGACCACTAGAAGCTCCACACGTGGCGACCTATCAGTCCCATTCAGGAAGAGTACTTTTGGTCAGTCATCATTCTCAGTCATAGCAATATAAAACTGGAATTCTCTACCCACTCAAATCAAAGACATACATACACATACCACCTTCACAGCTCACTTAAAAACATGGTTTACTGAGAACTACACCTGCACACACTAGTCTCTGTTGAGTATGGCGTGAGTGTTACATGTTGTGTTACATGTTGTGATCATGGATGTTGCCCCTCGTTTCTGTTATGTGATTGTGATGTGCTATATGTGACATGTACTGTATAGGGTAACGTGTGTTTATTGTTCTCTTTTATCCTCACACCGGTATCTACTTGTCTTTCCTCCTTTTTATTTTATTTTATATATTTTCTTATAACTAATGCTGTTGATATATTGTAATTTTAAGGGTGTCTATTACCATCTGGCCGGGGACAACAGCTGGAAATTAGCCATGTCGGCTAAAGCTGCACCATTTACTGTTTTTGTGACAGTTCATCGATGGGGACTGTCCACGACACTATAAATAAATAAACTAAACTAAACTAAACAGTCCAGCCGTGAAGACATCTACGGGACAGTTTTGAGATTTCTTCAATTGCCGAACACAATGCTCACCATGAAACACGGTTTTCTCATAACTTCAGTGAAAATGCTCCAAACGGCCCAAACCTTCACAGGTTTGGCTACGATGCAGCCATCAACGCATCTAAGCGTATTATGGGATGTCATCAAATGCCAAATTACTTTGTAAATAATACAGGACATAATTGTGTTTTCAAGTACCAGGTATACGTTTGGTGATTGGTTTAGAAAATATAAGGTAGTTCATAATAGATATGGGTGAAAGAGTGAAAATATTGTTGGTTTTACTTTAGATTAGAAAGCAGCAAACAAATGCATCATCCAGTGTCAGGACCTCGACACAAACTGATGGACCCAAATGCACGACACAGAGACAAAGTCTTAAATGTAAAAAAAGTATCTTTAATTTCAAAGATCAGGAAATTCCTTTTAACATAGTAGGTACTGGAATCAACAAAAAGCACTCACAAGGAGGAAAAACTATGCATAACAAAAAGAGAACTTAAGAAAGAAACTTAAGCCTACAAAATTAACAAAACAACAAAACCTGACATGAGTGAAAGCGATCTTTTCTTAGCTGAGGCTTGGCATGACCATTCGGGGAAACAAACCAGACGAACTGACACAGGACAGGGGAGAGACAGGACTACTTAAACATGAGGTGAGTGGGAACAGGTGGAAACAATCAGGGACACTGATGATGGTGGGAAAAACACACAAGGGGAGGAAGAAACAGGGCCTGAAATTAAAGAGGTAAGTACAAAATAAAACAGGAAATGGAAAACGAGACATGACAATAAACACAGAGGCCCTTTCTCATTTCATCAAATCCCCCTCCTCGACTCCTCGACTCCTCGGTCCTCCGGTAGTGACCCGGAAATGAATTTCAGCGCGCCATGTTGAAGGACATCTCATTTCTCTAAATGCACTTCGAGGACCGAGGATCGAGCGTCGAGGAGGCTCTCTGGAGGAGCTATAACCGAGGATACACTGATGGGTCCTCCACGGTCCTCCACGGCTGCTTCGTGGATGCATTTCCGGCAACAGAGATGTTTCAAAGACTCGTGAGGCACGGCCGGACTTATCTCAGCCAATGACAGCTCTGCATGCATCCTCTGGATATTATTTTATTAACTGCTTTCATCGCGACGCGATGTTTACAGAGAGAACAGCTGTGAGGTCCGTGCAGAAAGCAGAGCAGTGTGTATAATATATATCACACAGGCCTACTCTTTTTGCTTTAGTTTAGTAGATATCTACAAACAAAGAGTCGATATTTTTCTAAAACCATTTAGTGCTTCACAATAAAATACACCACGGCTGTAGCCTGTTTTAGGAGCTGTATATGTGTGTGTGTGTATGTGTGTGTGTGGTGTAGGTGTGTGTGGTACAGTGTGTGCGTCGATGCAGCAGACAGACAGGTGTCAGTTGGTTTGGTGTCCTCTGCTTACTTTTAATACTTGTAAATAAAACTGTTGGCCCGTAATTTATTTCCCACATTGTAGCGACCAGAGAGGGGGGGGGTATATCCAGTCTCTGATAGTGTTACGTTATTATGAGAGTGCTCTGCTTGATTCTGAAATTGTATATATTTATATAAATATATACATATATATGTGTGTGTGTGTGTGTGTGTGTGTGTGTGTGTGTGTGTGTGTGTGTGTGTGTGTGTGTGTGTGTGTGTGTGTGTGTGTGTGTGTGTGTGTGTGTGTGTGTCCGCATCTGTAGCCATTATTGTCTCATTACACCGGACTGTGAATGAATCAAAGTAAATATAAGTGGTCATGAACACATCTGTCCATCAGACAGAGGGCTGCTGCCTCCTGTCATCATTAATGGACGTCTCTTTAAAATGACCACTCAGAGGAGAGGAGTTCTCATTTCTCTAACCGCCTGCTGCTTCCCCTCCTCTCTCCTCGGTTCCCCTCCTCGGCTCCTCCGCTCGCATCTCCTGTGGGCGGGACTAAGGATAGGAGTCGAGGAGGGGAGTCGAGGAGGGGAGTTCGAGAAATGAGAAAGGGCCAGAGACTGATTAGAGATGAAGGATCTAAATAAACAGACATGACCAGACGTGAAAAAACATGAAAATGACAGACATAATACATAAACATAACTAACACATTTGACGAGACACTACATCCAATGACAATAACAAAGGAGGAGATGTATAAGCTAAAAAAGAACCGACCTGTAATTCAGACAGCGATGTTGAGTTGTAGATTGTTAAAAGTGGCTGTAAATCTGTAAGGTGAACATTGACTGTACTGAAATGACATTGACCTGAACATTCTTCAGTGATGACCAAATAGCTTATTTAGCTGCACTCTGAAAGATGTTTTATAGATTGTGTTGGTGGGTGGCTTTGTAGAACATGGACGGACATATATGCTGTCCGCTGCTGCAGCTTAGATCAGGATCTTTGTGATGCTGGGTTGAGATGTTGAGTTATGGCTGCGGAGAGATGTTCTCCTGCAGGCAGGACTTTATGGGGTCACCAACTGTGCAGTAGTACATAGCATACCTGGACACACACTCTCACACACTCACAGATGTGACTAACCTGAAGGCATTTGGGGCTCCGTCAGTGATTCAAACCAGATGATTAACGGGCTAATTATTATGCCCTTTCTTCCCACTAAGACACACACAAACGAGTCACCCTCTGTTTGACCCTCTTTCCCCTCTCCGTTCGGTTCACATCCTCCTACTTTCCCTTTTTTCTTACCCACTCAGCTCCTCCACACATAGTACCCTCCTCCTCCTCCAAACACACACACACACACACACACACACACACACACACACACACACACACACACACACACACACACACACACACACACACACACACACACACACACACCCTGCCTGCCCTTCTCTCCTAATCCTTACTAACATTCCTCTGCTTAGAATACAGAACCAATTAGCTCATTTCAGATCAGAGCAAGAGTTGCACATCTCACTTTAAAATCTGTAGCACCAGCAGATCATTAGATTCACATCGCTGCAGTATTGTGCAGAATCCCAGCAAATCAAAAGCATGTTAAAGGGATCACGGCTGGTGACTATTGGCAAGATCGTCCAAGGCTGGATGACAGCGCTTCGGAGTGACATGGAAAAACAACACTGGAGGGTTTTCCTTCCACACAACGGCTGTCAACTAAGCTCAGAGACAGACAGAGAATGATGATGTGAAAGAGAGGAAAAAAAGAGAGAACATTTGAGACTGGGTCAACTCTGCACACCCTTGTCACATGTCATTAACATACCAGTTTCCCTGGCTTGTCGCCTCTTCAAAACCTTGCACACAGACATACATACGCACGGCTAACTCGACCTTGGGCAAACATGTCAAACAGAAATTCGCAAAGAAATGTGTGTTGCTGGTGTTCAGAATGACAGGATGTCTCCACAGTTCAGCTGGTAGTACCAAAATAAAATGCACCTTTCCTTTGATCCGCTCCTGTGACTTCACAAGTAATATTGTATTCAACCAAGTTTTGAATGTCGAAGCGTGTTCCCCTCTCCTATCTTATTGTTAATTGGGCAGGAGATAACAGGTTATGTGAGATTAAGATGAGAGGAGACAGGAAAAGATACTTTAACATTACACTGGCTCTGTGCAGGAAAACGTATCATATAAGTAATACTCATTGAGGTGTAGATTAAGTTAAAAGCAAACACTCTGGATTCAAAGCACCTCGTTATTTCTAAAAAAGTAATGTTTCTAAGATTTATAATTTTTTAAATGTTCGAGTAGGCAGTGGGAACACTTTTTCTTAAATACTTAAATTAAAGCTGAATTAAAGAAACACACACAAAGACACTGTTGTAACTTGATGTGTGTGGGTGGGAAAATAAGCGTTTGGATAGATGTTAACCTTTAAGTATGCATTTCTGTACAAGATGAATAGACCTATAAAATGTTCAGTGTTATATTTTACCTCTACAGATCTATGACTAAGTGTGGTTTTATTATGAGATTTGTTTTCAGCACCCCCGCTGTGGAGAGTGGCCGATAGTGAGAATAGTTTATCTACTGAGTCAGTGCAGATGTGTGTGTAGCCCCTGGCTGATTGCTATTAGAAGCAATGCTGACAGTCCTCATCCCTTCATTTTCACACACACACACACACACACACACACACACACACACACACACACACACACACACACACACACACACACACACACACACACACACACACACACACACACACACACACACACACACACACACACACACACACACAACTTGTCATCTGTCAAAGTACATTGGACTGGTTTCATGGACATGGAGCTGGAGATACTAATTTGCCTTTAAGTATGGCTGGTAATGTGGCTGGTGTCCTGTGTGTGTCTGTGCGCTTGTGTGTGTGTCTGTGTGCCCTTGTGTGTGGCGTATCCCTGTGGCTAGCTTGGTAGCGCTAAGTGGTATTTTATTATTTTTATAGTGTTAATTGAGTGACTGTGATACCAACCTCAGGGCATATCCACACTAATATGAACCCATCTGAAACATGTGCACACATTAGTGTTTTATATATATAGTTCATAGTTAAATTACATAACAGTCTTTATCCTGAGAGAAAACAGTCTGGGATTTGATTTCAGTTACTTATTCCTCCATTAATTTCTGCCTTTTTTATTACAGCCATTTTACAGCCAAATACATGGTCTAGTTGTTCTCATTTACATACTTGGTTCTTTTTTGTTGTCAGTCAGCTGAATCAGTATGAAATACATAACTTAGGCCAACAGTAATTGCAGGGCGAATACACTGACACTGTTGATCAAATGTCTTCTTTCTGCCGACTACGTTTTCTAAAACCACAAATATGGATTCGGACAGGAGCTTAAATGAGTCATCAGCTACATCTGGATTAAACAAAAAAATCACAGAGGCAACACAAAGCTCAACATTTATGCCACGCAGATTTAAACCATCATTCCAATATACTTTTTCTTCCTATCGATACTTAAAATGAGACAACAATTTAGATTGTCATCTAAAAAATGCAACATGGGTCATGACAAATGTACAGACTGTCTGAGAGAGGAGGATGACATAATTTAACAATGGTTGGATAGCGCCTTTCTAACTGCTCTTCGGGATCTAATCTAATCTAAACACTCACACAACGATGGCTGTGCCTTTTGGGGGGGTATAGGATCTTGCCACAGAACACTAGGACAGGCGGATTAGAGGAACCTCTGATCTTCCAATATATGGATGACCCACTCCCCTGCCAGAATCTGTGTTTATGTTAACCACCTGGAAGTCTGAAGATGCATTGTTTAATGTGTCTGCTTAAGTGGGGACACATAAGAACCAACCCATGTGCGTAATGGTAAATCAAACCAGATGACAACTGTATCACAAGACATGCCTCATAAAGGTGAGTTATTCCTACAATCAGTTACAGTCACATAAACTCTGATAAATCTTTGCCATTAACAGTGAAATGTAGAGACTCTCAACCAACCAAGCTCCCTAAAATGCACAATAAAAGGAAACTTAAAACATGATTAGAAGTAGTGCGTATAAAAAGCAGAGTAGGGTTTCCTTCCCTGTGGGTTCCAGCCTCGCCAAATGTTGGCCTGGGCCACATAACGTGCTGCACTTCTCAGTGAAACTGACGCTGACATTTAGGGTTAATACCGCTTGTCAGTGTGATTTCTGCAAATATGCCTTCACCACTAAGTGCTCCAACAGCTGTGTGTGTGTGTGTGTGTGTGTGTGTGTGTGTGTGTGTGTGTGTGTGTGTGTGTGTGTGTGTGTGTGTGTGTGTGTGTGTGTGTGTGTGTGTGTGTGTGTGTGTGTGTGTGTGTGTGTGTGTGTGTGTGTGTGTGTGTGTGTGTGTGTGTGTGTGTGTGTGTGTGTGTGTGTGTGTGTGTGTGTGTGTGTGTGTGTGTGTGTGTGTGTGTGTGTGTGTGAGATTGTTTCTGTGGACTACAACTGTCATTACAGCTGAGTACAGTCATAATGTCCACACCTAGCAAAAGCCTCCCAGAGGTCGGTAAACACACACTTATCCATGTTTAGCCATCCAAAACACAAGAGGAAACACCCACTACCCACCCACTGACCCCCAAACCTCAGAACTTCACCCCCACCCGCCCACCACTACCCATCCAGTCCCACCCTCCAGGTTTACGGGTGTGAGTGCTAACAGACCGCAGTGAGTCACTGTAGGCAGGAGGGAGGAGAGGTAGAGACACGAGGGTGAGGAGGGGCAGGAGAATCTGGAAACCACCCTGGGAAAAGGGAAAATGATTCAACCCATGTTGAACTGACCTGCAACCATTGTGTGTTGCATGACAACAGGCCTCATGGCACCCACACACACATGCCATCGCCAAGGTCATTGGTCAAATTGGCGACGGTTGACATCCGAGATTAGGGCTGGATGGGTGACGTCGCCCAGTGAGATATTTGAATACCACTTGTATTGTGAGATGGATGTGAGATGATTGTATGTGAAACTATCTTCAAAAGACTCCAAATCACTGCATCCTTAATGAGCAGCATAAAGGTTATAGAATCTGAATACATCCTTCCACTCTCAGTGATTTTGGTGATGGCTCGCTGGCTGAGGGTGACGGGAGTCTTCCCGTGCTCATGACTCACTGATGAGCCTGTTTGTGTGAGCCGTTTGCCAGCAGCTTGGAAAATAATAGCTGGGGTATTCCAGAGTTATGGTTGCACCATGTTGTGATAATTGCAGCTTGGCCTGCACTGATGCTTAATAAACTAATTAAACTGTATTTAGGTAAGGGAGTGATATCAAAATACTTATTGGACGGCTCACAGGATTTTCTATTTGGGAGGGTGCGTACGGAGGTTAAAGCTTTCCACACAATTGTTTCCGACGTCCTTAAAACACTCAGGGCTGACTCATGAGACATATATGCCAATCCTGTCCCTTATAAATTACATTTATATATCACCATTCTTTTGTTTTGCCACAAATGTTGAGATGGAAATGTATTTGCTTGGACTGTGGTCGTTGGCAATCTTTCCCAGAGAATGATGTGTTCTTGTGATGTACGAGTTTTGTGGATGTAGTCACAGTGGATGGGGGACAAAACACAGGAGAGATCAGAGTCCAGTTTGTGGTGTGGTTGAGGAAACAAAATCACTTGAATTAAGGCTAAGGAAAGGTCAAAAAGTCCCCCAAACGACGAAATAAAGCAGTTTATAATTACCATTCAGAATGATTCCATATTATGTGTTTTCTGAACTCATTTGTGTGTTCCTTCCAAGACACATCACAAATCACTGTTTTATGATGTGAAAACGCATTGGTTAAGGTTTGGTTAGGTTTAGGACACAACCATGATTTAGTTAGGGTTAGAGAAAGTTTGTGGCTTTGGTTGCATTTGGAAAAATATATCTGTAATGGGGGCTCTGCCTGTGGAGATACTCCATAAAGTCCTCTACCAATCGGGGGTCAATGGTTCGATCTCTGGTCACTCCAGTCAACATGTCAAAGCGTCCTTTGGCAGGAACTGAACCTCAAATTGCCCCCGTAGGCAACGGTGTGTGATTGATTATTAGAGGTGCTTTGTAAGTAGGGTAGTTAAATGGCTCTTGTCTGTCCAAAGCAAGGAAGAAGTCAGGAGACATTACAATAAAGCGACAAAGTCCATGTAGGAATGTCAATTTCAAAGAGTTGGTATGTAAAACGTTGGACTTTACTACAGGAGATCATTGTTCATTTTCAGTTTGTAACCACCAGTCAATGTTGTTCTTTTTCCACCATGAAAATTAGCATTCCATAAAATGTAACCACGTTTTTTACTGGTAGAAAAATGAATCCAGTTAGGCATCAAGCATTAAGTTTCTCTAAATATGCATTTGCTATTACAAATTAGAAGTATATAAACATTATATAATGAGACAGGGTTGTATATGTGGCACACCAGTGCCCTTAAAAACTCACAGACTCTCTTCTTATGTCAGTCTTTGATCAAGCTGACATTTTAAAGGAGTGTGTGAAGTGTGTGTGTGTGGCTGGCAGTGTTGGGTGTAACGCGTTCGGAGTTACAGTAATATATTACTTTTTGCTGTAACGAAGTAATGTAACGCATTACTAAAGAAATGTGGGTAATATATTACCCGTTACAATGCTCAGTAACGCAGTTACAACACATTTTAACCCGAAATTAAATGGTGTTTTGTTTTTTAACAATGTACTAACATAGCGAGACATTCCGACACCAGACACATTGTGCGGGTAGATTAGTAAACCTGGTGTTTACTCTTCAGGCTTCGCGCCGGGATCTTCGGGGCAGTTGAATGTTATGCACCCTCTATTCAAAAAAGAGAACGGAGCGAAAAATACTAACAACAAATTGTGTCAGGTGCGTGTGACCTGCTCCGCTGCGCGTGCATCATTTCCAAAGTGCTTCCACAGCAGTGACACACATCTGTGGATAATCATTTATACGAAAATGGTTAAAGCAACCATCACTAAACGCCAGCAACACTGCATCTACTGCAGACCGTAGCAACAGGTCAGATGGGGACATCACGTTACCCTCCGTTGTGGACACTAGCTTACTCCCGCCTGACTCGCCGCCCTCAACCCCGGAGCAGCACTCTTCGTTGCCCGAAACTACGCCGCCCCTCTGCGGCCCGCAGGTGCCAGGATACCACGGCAAAACAGAGCCTGCCCAGGTGTATCTAAACAAGTATCCGCCTGTACAGTGGGGTTAGGTGGTCATGTTGCAGCTCGTGGTATACAAATAGACAAGGGCAAGAATATGTGAAAATAGGGCCATATTCTGCCATGCCTGTAGAAATGTTGGGTCAAAAATAATGCATACAATAGCACAGATGCCTTCACCACGAATGGCTACAAAAAGATCTCATATCCCAAGCTTATCAACAAGCTGATGTTGCAGCTGAAATGTTCTCCAGGTCACAAAGTCAACCTCACATGATGACGTGATACCAGTTTTCAAGCACAGTAAATGTTCTCTTCCCAGAGTATATGATGGGACCAAAGTGATGTTTAGTACATGGTTTTAATAATACGTTTGCTTTTCAATGTTTGCCATTTCAAACCACGAGCTGGTTCAAATAATATTTGCCTTGATTTACAATATGTTCTCATTTGTTTTATCAGTAGCTTTGAAGCTGTTGTGCTTTTCTTTGCCATAGTCCACTTTGGACTATATGAAATAATTCAGGATTGCACTTTTAACTCACTTGAAATGTTCTCACTTGCTTGGTTTCAAAACATAACAAATGCCATAATCTGTTCATTGGGACCATCAATGCTATTTCTCACTGCTGTTGCCGGCCACTATTGCTCATGTAAACCTACTACTGCTGCGCCCCCTGTAATCTCAGATTCACCCTGAGTCATTTTGTTCTGGAACCGGGCCTGTATGGCCATATGCTAAACACACTACAGAGCCCATTCCGTGTCCTGTTAGTGTTTACTTCCTGTCTGCCTTCTTCTGGTGATTTATCTGACGTCCAGCGCTCCGTCTTTTAACCTCTTTTCCTTTCTCTTTCTTGATCCTCCTTAGCAACCTTCATTATAGTCCTTGACAGTGGTCTGTACTGCTGGATTAACAACGTGTCACATGTTAAGAAGTTACAATCAGAATCGAGTATTCAACTAAGCCGTGTAATACAAGTTGTTAGTAGCCTTAAGGGCCTACACAGTTGTTATGCTATACCACATTGCCCCACTGGATGTATAATGAGCTGCACTAAACTACATTTTAGCATTTCAAATACCTAGCCATTCTTTTGCGGTTATTTTGGTGAAAGTAACTAGAAAAGTAACTAAAGTAGTGTAACTCTTTACATTTCAGAGACAGTAATTTTGTAATGTAACTTATTACTTTCAAAAGAGAGTAATAAGTAATATGTAATATATTACATTTTGGAAGTAACTTTCCCAACACTGGTGGCTGGAGACAGAGGACTTGTGGTGGCGTGGTGGCTGGTGTTGTTGTTATTTGGTTTGAGGTTGATGTTCACTTTGACGCTCTGCACTAGACTAACTAGATGCAGACACACAGGCAGAGGACTATCCCCAGGTTTCAAGCATGCAGCAGCTGTGGGCACCAAGCCACATACTGAGTATGTACATGTACCATATACACACACACACACACACACACACACACACACACACACACACAGACATCCACACACACACACACAAATGTCTGACGAAATATAAGCACGGTTGTGCACACAGTGAGCAGATGAAAATATGTGCACACACACAAGGAGAACACCCAACAAGTTCAGAGGCGTCAGGCTGGAATGATTTGTAACTGAGAATAACACATTTCTGATATTATTTCAGTGTTCTTGCTTCTAAGAGTGTGTGACTATCAAAAAACAAACACGGCACCAAAGTTAGGCAACCACTCACACATCACACACAAATACACAGACACCAACGTCAGTCTGACAGATGACATGGTGGCACTGAAATACAACAGGCAAGGTATTCTTTTAATGTTCTTTTAAAGCTGCATTCTTTATTTAATGGTGCCTTAAAGTTTTTCATTCAGTGCAGAACTACACCATAGTTGCGAGGCCTATATGATATGTCAATAACCCTTAGAAAATCTTGAAATCTTGAAAGGGATGTGCAAAATAGTCATTATATACAGTCTTTAATTAACTATTAGTAGAGAATAACGAGTAATTAATATACTTTATAGGGATCCTATTAATATCTAATAATAAAAATAATGAAATTCAATAACATGCTTTAACCACTAGGTGTCCCTTTATATCAGCTGTGCACCTTGATGGTGTAAATACAGCCTATCTACCAATTGGATCAAATATAAAAGTGAGCCGAATTAGTGTTGATACTGCAAGGAGACGTATTGTGTGAAAAGAAATGTAAGATGTTGTTTAATGGCTGATATATTTATAATCCACGTCACGTTTTCAGTTCCTCATGTTTGTCTAGAAGTCTTCTCATCAGGGCTCTATAAATACAGAACTACGGCAGATATATAATATTTAATGCAGCCGAACCGTGTATTACAATGCCGTTATGTGATGACTTTCAAAGAAAAAAACAAGCACACTCAGAATAAAGTATTATTTTTTTTTTTTAAATGTTTTCGGTCTGTTTCCGGTATTTGTTAATGACGATGTGCTGTGAGATGTGAGACTGGAATTGCACAGGGGAAAATAACGTAGGCTATCTTTAAATGCGGATTTTGTTAAACTAATATGTTTGCGCTGTGGACCAACACTATACATTGACGGGGAAGGGGGTAGCAATAAAGATAACACCATTAAACAGTTACACAACATAACAGAAATAATATCGATAGCAGCGTCCCTAGCAACCACCTTGGTAACAATGAAAACGTTGCGATTTCCTGAAGTAATCTTCGTAATAACTAGCAAACTAAAGATCATGTACATCCACTGCACACATAATCTGAAATAACAAATAATATTTCTCGCATCAAATGACATCAAAACGCATTTTAATGGCCAAACTAACTTTAAAATAGGCATTTTCCACTGAGAATAAAACGAAGTTTGGCCATGTTTTCTTTTTCTGCAGGGAGAAATTTGAAGATCACGTGACATAGACGCCAGCCATTGGAATGAATGGTGAAAAAAAACGGGGTTTGTCAAACAGAGCACATGGTGTAGGCCAAACGATAGCTGGGGATTCTGGGTAGTGTAGTGTCTTCTGCCATCCTTTACTCCGAAAAAATATTTGTTTCTCCAAATCGAAGGGGAAAAATACAAAAGCATTGCACACAATTTAAACCAATCAATGTTGTGTAATTAACAAGGATAATCTGGTGTTTTTTAGTCGATGAGTAGTGCAGATATCACTGTAAAATCAATCGACAGTAAGAGGAATACTTACTTCCGGGTGTACAATTCTCCGTTATCCAATGGGAATGGACGCTCACATTGCCTTTAAGGGCAACCGACACAAACGAATGCCGTGCTTCCATGAGCGTCAAATCCCGACGCAGATGGGAATACATTGCAATCAGTTGAAAGCTATTTGCGTCCCTTTATGACGCTGAAGGAGCCTAGGAGCGTCACAATTGGACGCCACGGACACTGACCAAACGTCGCTCCTGGACGCTTAGGGAGTGAGAGTGTGTTGACTAAACATGTATCTGCAATTTACATGAATGGAAACGAGTAATAAAGTATATTCATTACTCGTTATTCTCTACTAATAGTTAATTAAAGACTGTATATTATTTTGCACATCCCTTTCAAGATTTTCAAAGGTGTATTGACATATCATATACACAACTACGGTGTAGTTATGCAATGAATGAAACACTTGGGTCACAGGTTCCTCAACAGTGCATTACAAGACATCTATCAATATGTGTGTACCTCCACCATTAAACATATTCATATTCTGCACATTTCTTATTCTATCTACATACATAAGAGTATAATTCATATGTATAATATCAGTTAAAATAAGTGTTTCAACATAGTTAACATTGCAGGAAAGCAATATATTAGACGTTAAGTACTTTGTCAGGCTTAATATTTATCTGTAGATAGATACCCCCAAAGTTTTTTTTCTTATTTAAAAGAAGACCTTAATCTGTTATTTAATGTTTAACTAAAGGTTAATTCGTTTTTCTGTTTTGCACCTCTTCCTATTAATATCTTTGTACATCCTGCACTAAACTGTTTTATTGTAGAGATCACTTATAGTATCTTCTTGATTTTTTATATTCTATATTTCTATCACAGACCTTCTACTTTCCCCCTATGAAAGTATGTACTCTTCATATTTTTATTCAAATAATATTTGATGAAAAAAATATTAAGAGTACATTATTGTGTTTATGTGTTATATAACAAATAAAAACAATAATTCAATAACGTGCTTTAACCACTAGGCGGTGCACACAAGGTACACACAGCCATAATAACTTTGTATTATTAGTGTAGGACACGTTTTATTCATGCTTTCACATAATTTTACAGCATATTGCTATACTATTTCAGACTCAGTATTTACATTCTTACATTCAAAGAAAATCAGTAATATCTTTAAAAACTACAGTCCTTTTATATCAGCTGTGCACCGTTATGGTGTAAATATCTGTGAATTAGATCAAATGTAAAAGTCAGCCGAATTAGTGTTGATACTGCAAGGAGACGTATTGTGTGAAGAGAAATTGAAGATGTTGTTTAATTGTTGAATATATTTATGATCCACGTCAAGTATTCACTTTCGGCGGCATTTTCTCAGTTTTTCCAAAGGTCTTCTCATCAGGGCTCTATAAATAAAGAACTACGGCAGATCTGTAATATACAATGCAGCCGAACCGTGTATTACAATGCCGTTATGTGATGACTTTCAAAGAGAAAAGCAAGAACACTCGGAATTAAGTATTATTTTATTCTTTTAAAATGTTTTCCGGATTTCATATCATATAAACACCAAATCCCAGCATGCATTGCGGCTAAAACATCCAATAAGATAGCTTAAAACCATAGCTGAGGATCGCCAAAAAAGCCCGAGATTATGGAATTAAACCAATAAATAAAAGCAAGGATAATTGAGTGTTATTGTTGAGTAAATAACAGTGTGTTATTTTGAAAAGAATAACAAATTAGAAGGAAAAAAAGATTTAAAAAATACAGATTTCAGTATCCTGAGGCTCTGAGCCCCATTTATTTTCCTCACAGACGGAAACAAAAGTCCGAAATTATACGATTTCAAATAAAAGCAATAACTGTGGCTTGATATTGAGTAAGAACATGTTTTTATGAACCACACAGCTTCCGGTCTTCCTCGACCCGACCGGAGAAAAAGACGTGCTGCAGGCAGTAGAAATACATTGCTTTTAAAATCGTGCTGTGCAACACGAAAAAAAGGGGCAAATCGTGTTGGTGAACACACGAATCAATAGATTAAAAATCGTGTTGGTGAACACGAAATGCTGTGAGACTGGGTTGGGATATATGGCCCAGCCGCTGCCTTCGCAGCGGCAGCCCTTCGTCCAAGCTGCCCCGAACCCTGCTCGGTTCAAAATACCGAAAACGCAGAGGTCGCAGTCCGCCCCGAGTCCCCAGCCCAGGCAGGGGACGAGGGCGAGCTGGCCTAGAAAATCTCCGGTTCCGGCTGCAGCCCAGGCGCAGCCAACCCAGAATTTCGGCCAACAGTCGAGAAAGAAGAAGCGAGCGGCGTGACAGCCCCTCCTTCTCCCCTCTGTGACAGAGCTGGAAGTCTACGGTTCCCCAGCTCTAAATGTGTTCCCGCCGCCTCGAGAGATGCCTCAACACCATCCTCAAGTCCGCATAAACACATGTCACACACTTATTGATTTTTATGTCATAAAACATTTTCCGCTGACGCATCCAGGCTTCGAGGCAAGGGCGCAGCTCTAAAAAAAAAAAAAAATGAAAAGAAAAACAATAAACAGTCCGTCAACTGTTCCCCTTCTGAGAGCAGCTACGGCCTCTCTCAAAGGCCAGACAATTGACGGGTCTGTGAAGGCACCACCGTCACGCGCATGCGCAGTGCCGGCTGGGGTCATGAAGGCACCACCGTCACGCGCATGCGCAGTGCCGACTGGAGCCATGAGGGCACCACCGCCACACGCATGCGCTGTGTCGGTGGGGATTGTCGAAATGGGGCACCACAGTGCTCAGACACTGGAGGGCCCCATAACACAACAAATAGAGACTCAGAGGGGAAGAGACGTGACATCTCAGCTGGCTCTAAGGAGCATACAGCGGGAGATGCTCACAACATCTGCTTGGGTTTCTCAAGACAGTTACACGGAGCTACAGACTCCAAGTCACCGTCACCCCCCCTCGCTTCTCGGGCCTTCTGCATTCGCAGGCCCGAGGAGAGTCAGCCCATATTCTGGAGAGAGAGATTCTCTCACTCCTAGAAAAGAGGGCTATATCTATTGTACCCGCCGAGCAGAGTCAGGGCGGCTTCTATTCCAAGTACTTCCTCGTTCCCAAACGGGGAGGGAACGGAATTCGGCCAATACTTGATTTGAGGGCTCTGAACAAATATCTAAAAAGATATAAGTTCAGAATGCTCACTCACACATCTCTGCTGCGGCTCGTGCGACAAAATGACTGGTTTACATCAGTCGACCTGAAAGATGCGTATTTTCACATCCCAGTATATTACCCACACAGGAAATATGTGAGATTCGCATTTCAGGGGATCTGTTATGAATACAGAGTACTCCCCTTCGGTCTGTCTCTCAGTCCAAGGGTGTTTGTACGATGTACGGAAGCCGCGATAGCCCCGTTGAGACAACAGGGTATTCGCCTGGCGACCTACCTGGACGACTGGCTGCTTCTCGCACAGTCGGAGCAGGAGGCTGTTACACAGACAAATGTCCTCGTAAAGCACCTGCTCAACCTGGGTTTCATAATAAATACAGAGAAGAGCATGTTGTGCCCGCGCAGACTATATTCTTCCTGGGTTTACGCCTGAACTCGGTGCCCTTTTCAGCTCGCTTGTCAGCGGAAAGAGTGAAAGCTTTCAGAGCTTGTCTTGCTCTTTTCCAGCTGCGCAAACATGTTCTCTTCAGATCATGCCTGCGATTGCTGGGGCTCATGGCGTCAGCCATCCTGGTCGTACGACTGGGACGCTTACACATGAGGGAGTTTCAGCGCTGGGTGGCCGCTTTAAAACTAAACCCCGCGCGCCATGGCCCGCGGAGAGTGATGGTTACTGCGAAATGCGTAATGGCACTACGCCACTGGCTGCACCCGACTTTTTTAGTACGAGGTGTGCCTATGGGTGCTGTCCTTTCACGGAAAGTGGTCACCACGGACGCATGTCTGACAGGTTGGGGAGGTATTTATGAAGGTCGCCCGTTGAGGGGTCTCTGGAGCAGAGACCTCCAGCGGGCGCACATAAATTACCTGGAGCTTTTAGCGGTGTTTCTCACCCTAAGACGCTTTCTGCCTTTCCTCAGGGGACATCACGTCCTCGTGAGGACAGACAATACGACCACAATATCGTATATAAACCGCCAAGGCGGTTTGCGTTCTCTCCAGTTACACACACTGGCATGCAAACTTATCCTATGGAGCAGTAGACGTCTCCTCTCTCTGAGAGCGACGCACGTACCGGGAGTGATGAACCTCGGGGCAGATCTACTGTCCAGAGGTACACCACTTTATGCAGACTGGACTCTACATCCAAGGATTGTGAGCCAGCTGTGGGTGCGTTACGGCAGAGCCGCGGTGGATCTGTTCGCATCGAAAGACAACGCTCGGTGTCAGCTGTTCTTTTCGATGCGTGATCTGAATGCACCGTTAGGCGTGGATGCACTCGCGCACGATTGGCCCCCGGGCCTTCTGTACACGTTTCCACCCCTGGCTCTGATACCTCCAACTCTGGCCAGAGTCAGAGAGCAACGCCACACACTTATTCTGATAGCTCCACACTGGCCAGCTATGTACTGGCTAGGGGAGATATATCAGCTGCTGTGCGGGCAGCCATGGCAGCTCCCACTACGCAGGGACATACTGTCCCGCGCGGGGGGCGATCTTTCACCCACACCCAGAGCGCTTGGCTCTATGGACCTGGCCCGTGAGTGGTACAATCTGAATACAGTGTGACATGAAGCTGACCCTGGCAGCTGCAAAGCGAGCCAGTGGCACTCATGCGTTATCTGTACAGTCTTCAGGCACTCGGTTCGCCCCAGGGCAAACAGAGTGTGGTTGAAGCCCAACCCTGTCTTTATTTTAATGCGGTTGGTTCAGGTACCACATTTGACATTGAGGCATCCTCCCTGCCACTGTATTTCTCCGGGGAACAGCGGCCGGATTTGCCGTATCCAGCCCGTGCTTTACGCACGTACAGGGACAGATCAGGGGTGCTTCGTCATAATGACCAAACCCCTTGTGTCCTGGGCTATCCCTTATAAGGGCAAGCCTGTTACTAAGCAACGGCTCTCCCACTGTTTGTGGAAGCAATTGCTTTGGGGCCCATACGAGTCAGAGTTCGCAGGCACCCTGGGGTTCGCGAGTTCTTTTGACTCAGGGGCTGGCTGCATCCTGGGCTCTGTCCAGGATGTCTCCCATCCAAGACATTGGTGCAAGCTCACTTTTGTCTGCCTTTTTAACAGTCTGGACGTTCTACTCCCAGTTTGACTCAAGCAGTGCTGGGCACCTGCTTGAGTCGGAGCCCTACCTGTTAAAGTTCTGGTCGGTTTGGTGATTTTCGAGATAAGCTCGTCTGGCAATACGGGAGCTACAATTTCCCATAGTGAGACATCGAACGAAGTGTTATGAATGAGAACTATAGGTTAATTATGTAACCCCAGTACTCAGAGTGACATGAAGTGAGATGTCTCACCAGACGGCCCTCCTTGCTATGGTGAAGCGACAAGAGGTGCTTATTTTGAATGACGCATGCGTCGTGGCGCAAGCTACTTATAGGGGGTGAATTCCCTGACGCTGACGTCAAGATCACCAGCCAATCAGGATTGGCGTAATGAGATTGATGCTTCTGTTTGCTCCGCGATGAGGCGCATCCCATAGTGAGACATCTCACTTCATGTTACTCTGAGAACTGGGGTTACGTAAGTAACCTATAGTTTTCTCTCCTGTAGGCAAATACAAATACTCTGAGAATCAGAGGAAATGTATGAAACAATCTGTCTACATTTTGGTACATGGAATTTAGACTTAGTATTAGTTTTTAAGCCACTTAAATTGCCATGTATTTGTTTTGCAAAAAATGTAAAGAAACAAATATGAGATAAATTATCAAAAAGTAAGAAAGGTTATGACTGCTTCATTGCCAAGAAAATATGAATGTTACACTAACACTGGCATTAACGGTGCATCTCATTATTTGCTGCCTGCACTGTCCTTTGTGGTCACATTCATTCTGTCTTCTTTTTTTAATACTGCAGCAGCTGCTAGAAACAGTACATGAAGCAGGCTGGTGGAAATGCCACAGGCGACAGCTTATGACAAAGCTGAGACTACAAGAAGCTATTAGCAAGCTTGCCAAACAGTCATTAGCAAACAGCAAAGTCTGCTAACTAGGAACAGACAGAAGCAATCTTATCAAGCTGAAAAACTGTGTTTCGTTTCCCGTCAGCCTGTCAAAACTGTTCCTGAAAAACAAGAAAAAGCTAAACTTGAATTGATATCTGCGGTGTCCGGTCAAATGAAATTGAACCTGAGGGAGAAACAATGTGCCCACAGGTAGATGATGATGATGATGAGGATGAGGATGAGGAGGAGGAGGAGGAGGAGGAGGAGGAGGAGGAGGAGGAGGAGGAGGAGGAGGAGGAGGAGGAGGAGTGTGTGTGTTTGAAAAAAGACTTGATGCCACATGTGTGAACAACGGCTGGCGGTTTTGTCACCAAGCGTGTGAAGCATCACATCATGGTGACACATCTCTGTGACAGCTCCCGGCGTAAACACCGCAGCTGGACTTTGACAGTGATAACTAGTGACAAGGAGAGGGAGAGGGGAGAGGAAGGAAAGGGTAGGACACTTGTAGATAGCAACCTGACTTCATGGCTTCACAAAGCGCTTTGAGCAAGACGCTTTGACAATGCAATCGCACAGAAAAGAGGCGCTCGATGAATCTTAAAACAGCTCCCTGCATGCTTTGAAATTCATTGTTGCTCTGCTTCTGATAAAAGGGTGCAAATCAAAGACAAATAATATGGATTCATTTAACCTTTGCCCCAGTTTTATATGCATGGACTTCATTTCAGGTGGTGTTTCTGTGCATGTGAGCACCTGCGACCCTTTTCTCTATCGGTATTTTGCTCCTCCTCGATGAAGTCCCAGTGAAACACATTTCGTTTACTGTCCTAATAAAAAGCTCTGGGTAGTGTTCACCTCTAAGGGCAAACTCCTATAAAACAGACACAATTTGGTGGCAGTGGCAACACATTTGGTGGTCGCAGCGCAGGCCACAGAAAAGGTCTCTCGTCTCTCCAGGTTATGGAGCAGGAGAGTCATTGTTCATCTTTACAGCTGTCAGTTAGCAGACAAAGCCCAGTGCATGCGTCAGCCTTTTCTTTAATAGGGAACACAGCCTCTCTACACAGCCATTGATTTACCTCCTCCACCCTTGCTATCTCTACTATCAACCTGAGGTTTGATCAGCAGAAGTAAGATAACATTTGCCCTGGCTGTGCACAGGCGTGTGTGATGAAAAACGAAAGGAGAAAATGAAAAGAAATACATGGTGAAACATTGTGTGTGTGTGTGTGTGTGTGTGTGTGTGTGTGTGTGTGTGTGTGTGTGTGTGTGTGTGTGTGTGTGTGTGTGTGTGTGTGTGTGTGTGTGTGTGTGTGTGTGTGTGTGTGTGTGTGTGTGTGTGTGTGTGTGTGTGTGTGTGTGTGTGTGTGTGTGTGTGTGTGTGTGTGTGTGTGTGTGTGTGTGTGTGTGTGTGTGTGTGTGTGTGTGTGTGTGAGAGAGAGTGTGCTTTAGCATCCGTTCGCAGTGCAGCAGTAAATTGAGCAGCTGTATTGTATCCTGTGAACAAAAGAGGCCCATTTGTATAAATTTGGCTTGTAGAGGGTTTGGCTCTCAAATGCGCCCCTAGCGTAGCAGATTTGATTACATGGGTATCTGTTGCTCTGCCTCAGCGGATAAAACAGGCCTCCATCAATAGAAGAAGTCAACGTGCCCCCCAACACTTCAAACAACACTTAATGTGTTGGCAACCAAGTGACTGGTAAAAGAGCGTTCATCACAACAACCCTAATACAGTAGATGTCTCTGATGATGTACACGTCCATTACATTAATGTTATGGATTATTTTCCTTTAATTGCCTACTTTACGTATGACTAAATAACACGCAAATAACTACTCACAGTCAACAACCACAGCTGTAGTTTGCAAATTGGCAAATGTTAGAAAGCTATCTTGCTTAACTAAACTAGTGAGCATTTTCAACATTGCATTAAAGATATGAATGTTAATATTACTATGTTAAATTATTAGTATGCTGCCTTAGCAAGTATGATAGAACATCCCATTATAGAAAATTAAAGTGCCACATTATGTTTGATTGAATGTGCTCATACAAAACCAAATCTCACCTGAAGAAAGATAAATTATCATTTAACAGAGCAGGTACTGATGCTTAAAAAGAAATTGTGAATCTCTGTTAGAGCAATATGAAATAAAATACAGATATGTTTAAAACAAAGAACAACATGAAAATCGTAATAGAAATATTGGATCTTATTGCGTCAGCACCATTTAATCTCACTCCAATGATAAATTAAACAAGGATTTTAAGTTTTGCAACTTAAAGATGTGCTAAATCAGCCACACAAGCTAACATAGTTAACATACTGTAGTTGCCTATCACTACACGTGCAAATGTATAATATGTCTGCAGAAGTTGAGTTGTTTATTTCCCAATCATCAAAACTCTCCAGAACTTTCTCTTCCGTGTCTCTTTCTTTACTTTTCTTAGTTTACATTAGAACTCAGAAGCTCACTTTTTATGGAAAACATTATGGTCATTACTCTTTTACCATTGTATTTCCCCATTTTAAATAACGATTACGTTTTGATCAACTAATTTTTATATTTAACCACTCATCCATAAAAATTCCTTCGTCTATCGCTTTCTCCTTCAGGTCCAATTTTTCCAGACAAAGTTTTCAGTCTGTGGTTGAAATATAATGCTGGTCAGGGGAGAAACCTAGCTGGCCCAAATGCTGAGCCCCTCCACACACACTAATGGCACATTTCCCCGTTTAAGCGTCCTTAATCGTCCTCAAGCGGCCAGGCCAGTTTTGGGTGGCCTCTCCATATAGCGTAGCACCGGCGAGCGGGTACTTTTTCCCTCTTTTTCCGGCCCCATAAAATCGTGGTTCTATCAGGCCAGGGCCAGGGCTGAACTAGTGACGTCAACACTCTCGACTGCTGATTGGTCAGAGAGAATCGTCACAAGATCGCGCGCGAGATCATCCCTAGCGTCGCATATATATCTAGAAGCAAGCTTGCAGCATTTTTATACACAGCATTTTTTGACGTTCCCACATCTCATTGGGGATGATCAAATCCAGCGGGAGCTCGACGGAACAACTCGAAATGTGAAAGTGTTCCAGGATGTCTCTGCACAGATGCCCCGCCTACACTGCATTGCTACCCCAGGTCCTAAACTGTAATGGAAATGCGCCACGGCCTCGGACGGCCAGCGAGGCAGCCCGAGGCCTGAGCGAGGACGCTTAGGGACGCTTAAACGGGGCTACCCCGCTGCAGTGGAAATGTGCCATAAATGTCTATTTAAACCAGCACAATCAAGTACTCGAGCAGGATGGAGAACACACAGGCTACACACCCCACCTCTTTAATTTAAACCTCCCATCGTTCTCCCATTCCTCTCCAAAACCATGAGGGTACCAAGAAATGTCAACCCAAATGTCTTGTACTCCCACTTCAGTCTTTCATTTTACAAACTCATTTTCTTTGGATGCTGGGACATTAAACAGTCACAGACATACAGTTTTGATATAAAGGAAAGGATTGGTTTTGGTCATCCGTTGGGGGGGGGTGTGTGTGTGTGTGTGTGTGTGTGTGTGTGTGTGTGTGTGGGGGGGGGGGGGGGGGGGGGGGGGGAGCATGAATCAGCATGAATCAGGCTTGAGACAAGATATGAAATCGCTGGTAAGCAGACTACTGGCATGGAGACAGGACAAGACGAACTGACACAAGACAAAGGAAGGCTGGGGAATTTAAACAAAAGGTAATTGGCACAGGTGGAAACAATCAGGGGCGGGGCTGACGCTGATGAGAGTGGGAGACACACACAAGGGCCGTTTCTCAATGTCGAGTAAAGCTGCTGCAGAGCCACGATTTCAAGTACGTCATCGAGTGGCACCGAAGGACTGTTTAATTGCATGTTAAGGCCCATTCCCAAACCGCCCCCTACACCCTACCCCTCCGTTTGCGCGTTCACGCGGAGGGTCCGCCATATTAAGGGCTGTTTCAAAGCAACGAGTGTGGAGGGGGAGTGGGCTATCAAGCCCTCAAACAGCGAGTCTGCATCGGTGCTGACTTGAGACCGGTCTCTACCTGACCCGTCTCAACGCTGTGTGTGTCCGTCAGGAAACACGCTGTTTACAAGTAGTTCCAGCAAACATCCACTGATAAATTGCGATGTTAACAACCTCATGATAACCTCATATGTTTTAACTTAGGATCATACCTGTGTTTAGTCTAGAAAAAGGTAAATGTGTGCATTTTATTATAAAGTTGTGTATATTTACAGACTGTTGCAAAAACTAAGAAGCTTATAAACATCAGGTTTAAAACTAAAAGAGCTTTGAAACACAATGAAAGATGTTTGGAGTTTTATTTGAGTTATTCATTTAAACTTCTTGTCTAAGAGATGCTGATTTGAAACCGTTACATACAGTTACGGCATTTCCTGTTTTTGCCGGAGAGAGGGGAGGCCGTCCCAAAGCTTGCTGCTGTATTTACTCCCTCCATCTGACAGGAGGGAGCCTCGTTGAGCTGCGAGTGTGGCCACAGACGGAGTTCACTCCGTCACGGAGGGGTAGGGTCGAGGGAGTGGTTTGGGATTGGGCCTAAATGCCCAGCATTCGGCGCCACTCGATGACGTAGTATACTTGAAATAGTGGCTCTGCAGCAGGTATACTCGACATTGAGAAACGGCCAAGGATAGGGTGTGTAGGGACCTGGAATGAAACACAAAAGGTGAGGTACCAAAATAAAACAGGAAGTGGGAGACAAGACAAAAAATGATTACTGAACTCAACACTTTTGACGGGACACAACAGTGTGTGTGTGTGTGTGTGTGTGTGTGTGTGTGTGTGTGTGTGTGTGTGTGTGTGTGTGTGTGTGTGTGTGTGTGTGGTGTGTGTGTGTGTGTGGTGTGTGTGTGTGGTGTGTGCGTGCGTGCGTGCGTGCGTGCGTGCGTGCGTGCGTGCGTGCGTGCGTGCGTGCGTGCGTGCGTGTGTGTGATTACCTTGGCTCAATACTCCACTCCATTATCTCCACCTGTTGGTAGTCACCATTGTTACACTATAACAACAAGATACTACCTTTTCGTTTATACTGGCCCCGCATGCTGCTCACATGAGTTCACATCTATCGCACACACACTGAGCTGGTCTGTGTGTGTACTGTGTATGTGTGTGTGACATACAGAGAACAAAACAGAGTGGAAGGGGAGGCTGCAGCCTACAAGTGGGGGATTTGAGTCATCCATCAATAACTTCATAGTAACCTCAATTTAATATTCGAATAGCTTTTTTTCCCTCAGAGCTGAGAATGAGCAGAAGCATGGCAGGATGTTAAGAATACAAATTGAAGTTCGGTCTCATAATGAGTTTGCTTCAAAACTACATTTGACAACACAGGGTTGGATCTGGTGTTTAATGTTAGTAAACTTGACTGAAGTTAGATCATTCAGCCGTCCAGTGTGATTGACTCTCCGGCCCGACTGCAGAGGTGCCTGCAGGGCTGAACCATGACAGGCAAGCCTTTATCTGACTGTGTGAAAATCTATTTTTTTCCCAGAAAAAGTGAAGACCAAAGACACTAAAATGTGTCTTACAGGTAAAAACCAGACTAAAGAAGACTGATATGAGTGTGGGGGAGGCAGTTCTGCAGGTGCAATGGATGTTTTATATTTGTACGCAAGGTGTGTTTAACCTCTTAAGCCCTGAGCCTGTTTTTCAGGTTTCAGGCTCGAAAATGCCACTAACACAACAAAGACTATATCTTCACTTCTAAAAGGGGTAAATTAATAATCTTTTCTCTCAAAGCAAGGTTACATCTGTGAGTTGGATGTAGAAGTGTCAGAATCAATATAGATGTTTTTATTTTAAAGTAAATTCAGATGGAACACAGTAAAAATATGTAAATTCTAATGTCCGCCTAAAATAAACCATTACTTATAGTGAAAACCACCCTTGAATGATGGGCTAGTAGACTAAAAGCTTTAGGAATCCAAACTATAACATATAATAAGTACCCTGTTACGTTCCCACAGAACTAAACTGCATTCTCAATTACGTTTAGCTAGAAACGTATTTTCTCCCACGTTACGTTTGTTATGAACGTATCTCAAATACGTTTATTTTCTACATATCTTCTAGAAACATATTTTCTCCCACGTTACGTTTCTTATGAACGTATCTTAAATACGTTTATTTTCTACATATCTTTGCCATTTATTGTCTTGTTTGTAATGATGATAATAGTCATTTATAAATATCATTTTAGAGCACACATTTGAAATCGAGAATCGGGCTCGATATATGGTTAAATTAAAATCAGTAGGCGAGGCTGTAATTTCGCCAGCTGTTACTCATGAGCGAGGCAGAACATAATAGTTTGATCATACCAAAAAGCTGCTGTGTCGTTTATTGCACCTCAAACATTAAAACAAATCCAGAGTTACGTGTTTCTGTACTTCCTCTAAGAAGAAAGGATAGTAAAAGAAGATCTCTGTGGCTTCAGGCTTGATCGCCGTTCAAATGACAGCGTTCGTTTCCCCAAAAGTGGGGAAGTAAGCGGGGAACACAGTAAAGACAGCGGGGCTGTAAAGTGAAGTAGATTTTACTCTCATCTATTATTCAAAACCATTCTATTTATTCTAACGTAAATTACATGCCAGTGTTTTGTCTTTTTATTTATTTGTTTTTATTTTAAATCGTATAATGTCAGACTTTTTTTCCGTCTGTGAGGAAAAGAAATGGGGCTCAGAGCCACAAAATACTGAAATCTGTATTTTTTTAAATCTTTTCCTTCTAATTTATTATTCTTTTCTAAATAACACACTGTTATTTACTCAACAATAACACACAATTATCCTTGTTTTTATTTATTCATTTAATTCTATAATCTTGGGCTTTTTAGCCGTAAATAAAGTCACCGGAAACAGACGGGACATTTTGAGAGATACACACCACAAACCCACTAAACTGATTACCCAAGATCCTAAGCTTGAAGCTTGTTGATTGGATGTTTTAGCCGCAATGCACGCTGGGATATGGTGTTAATAAGATATGATATCCGACAACGAAAAATAAAATAATAACTAATTCAGAGTGTGCTTGCTTTTCTCTTTGGAAGTCATCACATAAAGGCATTGTAATACACGGTTCGGCTGCATTAAATATTACAGATCTGCCGTAGTTCTTTATTTATAGAGCCATGATGAGAGAGACAAACAGGAGAACTGCTGCCAAAACTGAATACTTGACGTGGATCATAAATATATCAACAATTAAACATCTTCAATTTTTTTTCACAAAATACGTCTCCTTGCAGTATCAATAGTAATTCGGCTGACTTTTATATTTGATCCAATTGGTATATAGGTTATATTTACACCATAATGGTGCACAGCTGATAGAAAAGGACTTGTAGTTTTTAAAGATATTACTGATTTTCTTTGAATATCAGAATGTAAATACTGAGTTGAGAGAATAGTCAGGGGATTTGGGTGATGGGAGACACATCTATGGAATCACAATTTCAATAGCTTACCATTAAATGACGTATAGCCTATGCCTTTCTGTCTGTGATGTTTTACAAATCAGATATTAATGTGTAGAAGTAAAACAAGAGAAATAGTATAGCAATATCCTGTAAAATTATGTAAAAACATGAATAAAACCACACATCTTCAGATGTTATACATAAGTGTCTACACTAATAATACAAAGTTATTATTAATATGCTGTGTGTACCTTGTGTGCACGGCCTAGTGGTTAAAGCATGTTATTGAATTATTTTTGTTGAATAATCTTATTTGATTAAAACAATATTAAGAGTACATACTTTCATAGGGGGAAAGTAGAAGGTCAATGATAGAAATATAGAATATAAAAAGTCAAGAAGATACTAAGTGATCTCTACAATAAAACAGTTTAGTGCCGGATGTACACAGATATTAATAGGAGGATGTGCAAAACAGAAAAACGAATTAACCTTTATTAACACATTAAAGAGGTTAAGGTCTTCTTTTAAACAAGAAAAAAGCTTAGGGGGTATCTATCTACAGATAAATATTAAGCCTGACAAAGTACTTAACGTCTAAAATATTGCTTTCCTGCAATGTTAACTATATTGAAGCACTTATTTTAACTGATATTATACACATTAATTATACTCTTATGTATGTAGATAGTATAAGAAATGTGCAGAATATGACAGTTTAATGGTGGAGCTATACAGTACACACATATTGATAGATGTCTTGTAATGCGCTGTTGAGGAACCTGCGACCCAAGTTGTGTATAAGATCAATACACCTTAGAAAATCTTGAAATCTTGAAAGGGATGTGCAAAATAGCCATTATACAGTTTTTAATTAACTATTAGAGAATAACGAGTAATGAATATACTTTATAAAGATCTGCAAATAAATGTTTAGTCTTCTCAAGCACCAACTATCAAATATCTCTCCTGATTGTTGCCACTTGACAATCACCTACCCTGAATTTTACTCAGGTGTAACTAAAGTCTGCTTTAAGGGTTGTTTATATTCCACATCATTAATCAGAATCTGCAAAGTAACTAAACTAAATGTAGTGAAGTAAAAATACCAGGTTAACCTCTGAATTGTAGTGGAGTAGAATTACAAAGTAACAATGAGCTGTCGTGTGTGTATATATAGTGCTGCCCATTATGGATACAAGCGATTTTCACCCATGAGGTAATTACATGTTTTAAATGTGTACACACCAATGTGTTTCCTATCGCCTAAACCTCCAGGGCTGTACACAGTTTAATACTGTCAACTTCTAAATTTGGGAAACACGTCTTTTAAAACTACAATTCCCAGTAGAGACGTGCCATAGAGAACATGTTGCGAAACACAATAGCCAGCATGTGTAGTTCTGGTGGGGCGTTCGAGTCCAGTTTTGAATAGTCTGCCGTGGTTTCGTTCCATTTCAAAGAGCTTGACGCTCGGCGTAACCTTGGCGCAACATCACGGGGTTTGTCAACGGGACTGTAGTCCCAAACGATAGCTGGGGATTATGGGTAGTGTAGTGTCTTCGGCCATCCTAAATCGCGAAATGTCCCGTCTGTTTCTGGTGACTTTATTTACGGCTAAAAAGCCCAAGATTATAGAATTAAACGAATAAATAAAAACAAGGATAATTGTGTGTTATTTAGAAAAGAATAACAAATTAGAAGGAAGAGATTTTAAAAAAATACAGATTTCAGTATTTTGAATCTCAAAACCCCATTTCTTTTCCTCAAAGACGACAAAAAAAGTCCGACATTATACGATTTAAAATAAAAACAAATAAATAAAAAGATAAAACACTGGCATGTAATTTACGTTAGAATAAATAGAATGGTTTTGAATAATAGATGAGAGTAAAATCTACTTCACTTTACAGCCCCGCCCACTTTTGAGGAAACCAACGCTGTCATTTGAACGGCGATCAAGCCTGAAGCCACAGAGCTCTTCTGTTACTGTCCTTTCTTCTTAGAGGAAGTACAGAAACACGTAACTCTGGATTTGTTTTAATGTTTGAGGTGCAATAAACGAGTAACAGCTGGCGAAATTACAGCCTCGCCTACTGATTTTAATTTAACCATATATCGAGCCCGATTCTCGATTTCAAAGGTGTGCTCTAAAATGATATTTATAAATAACTATTATCATTATTACAAACAAGACAATAAATGGCAAAGATATGTAGAAAATAAACGTATTTAAGATACGTTCATAACAAACGTAACGTGGAAGAAAATATGCTTCTAGAAGATATGTAGAAAATAAACGTATTTGAAATACGTTCATAACAAACGTAACGTGGGAGAAAATATGTTTCTAGCTAAACGTAATTGAGAATGCAGTTTAGTTCTGTGGGAACGTAATTTTTAGGAGACAGGGTTGCGTGGTGGACTCACGAACTTTGTTACATTTACGTGTCTGCACAACGCAAACAACCCCAATGTAAAGTGAATGAGGCTCTTTTGTCGTGGTGCACACACGCATTTCTACAACATCCTGCAGTGAGCTTTTATTCTATAAAACGTTTTTAAAATCTACTCTATAGCTTGTAGTAACTCACGGGAGGCTTCTTTTATTTTATTTGTATTCATAATAATTTTTATTTTTCGTCAGAATGTTATGGTGCATTAGTTACGATTTTTTGTTCTCAAAAAACAGTGCATTGTGTGTAATACAACTGTGATTTGTATTAAATTAGTTAGTTTTTAAGGAAGGCCAGAGCTTCAGCTGTGTCAAATAGATTGTTCCCTTTAGATTTTACACCTGGAAGTAAGTATTCCCCTTACTGTCGATTGATTTTACAGTGATATCTGCACTACTCATCGACTCAAAAACACCAGATTATCCTTGTTGATTACACAACATTGATTGGCTTAAGTTGTGTACAATGCTTTTGTAATTTTCCCCTTCGATTCGGAGAAACAAATATGTGTTCAGTTTAGGATGGCCGAAGACACTACACTACCCAGAATCCTCAGCTATCGTTTGGGACTACACCATGTGCTTTGCTTGACAAACCCCGTGATTTGTCCTCAAGCTCTGTGATTGGATGTTGGAGTGCAGTGGCGGCTGGTGGAAAATATTTTTGGTGGGGCTATTGATAGAGTGAGTAAACAAAAAAAAATTGGGAGAAATGAACCCTTAAATTAGGACTTCTGGTGATGTAATGGCACGTTTCCAGTGCAGCGCGGAGCTCGCTATGCTGCGTTCAGACCGGACGCGATGCGAATATTCGCTTCGCTCTCAACGCTCCTATCGCATCGCTCTAGTCGCTCGAGTTTTGCTTGTGTTTACTCGCATCATTCAAACAAGACGCGCTGGCTCGGGAGCTACAACTACAACAACATGAACATATTTTACCGTGATTAAATTGTAATACACGTTTCTAAATGATGCCGACGTAACAACATACTGATACCGGTTAGTAAAAACCATGAATTAATGCTTTGACAAGTCTGCAGACAGACGGCAGGCGAAAAACCCTTTTAAAATGCTTGTTTCCTGAATGGAGCTTGGCTAAGCTAACGTTATATATGCTCCGACCGTCCACACTCACAACAACGGCCTACAGACATAAATAAACCAGCGACTGTATTCCCCATGACACAGACAGTCTGTGGTTTGTACTTGTTTAACTTTTGTCTAGTTTCTGAACAGATCGTATCTGTCCCCGGCTGTTTGAAGAGCAAGCATGTGAAACAAAAGATAGCATTTACCTGTTTGCATCCAGCTAGCCATGTGAGAAGCCTTGTTGATACGTTTTGTCTTTTTCACGAGCTTGCTGTGATATATACAAATCGGGTTGGTCCGGTCCAAGGTCTTTAAGTATCAATTTATCTCCCAAACTTCTCCTTTCAAAAGGATTGGAGAGTAGCTCTTGGGCGGACCGAGGTTCCGGCGACTCCACCTGCACACCATTCTCATCCAAATACTGCGTCACCTTGGTTACTCACGAGTCTAAAAAACAACTCACGTCAACGCACGTAAGCAACATGGGCGCCAACATGGGCGCCAACATGGGCGCCAACATGGGCGCCAACATGGGCGCCAACGTGAGCGCCCACGTGACCAAAATATTTGACGGCGCTGATTGGCTGAAATTATGTTTCGGCGGCACAGTTTACTATTGAGACTTTTGCAACGTGCTGGTTGCTGCTGTTTGGCTCGGGGGCTCTGCCCGGTAATGATAAACTAATGCCACGGGCAAGGCCAGGCAGGAAACAGGTGACTTATCAGTAACTTTAGACATCGTAACACAATTTTAAACGAGATTGTATTGTAGATTATACATTTTTGTGATACCAATTGTATGATATTTACCTTGTTCATTAAAAATTAAAAATATAAAATATATATTTTTTTTTAAATATATATATTTTTATTTAATATTTATTTAAAAAAAATTATTTTGTATCTGGCAAGAGGTGGGGCGGCGCCCCTAGCGCCCCTATGGGCCGGCCGCCACTGTTGGAGTGGCAGTGCGCAAAGTTTACGCTGAGCGACAAACAGCATTTTGAAATGGAATGAAACCCATGACGGCACACTATTCAAAACAGGAATCGAACGTCTCCTACCCCCCCCCCCCCCTAGCTCACAGGCTCCTCCGACAGTGCAACACAATAAAACAGATACACAGAAAAAATAGTGCAAGTCAATACAAAAACAAAAATAGTAAAAAGTGAAATAGTGCAATAAGAGTCTATACAAGGGATTGGAATATGATATATTAGACAAATCATTTCTAAGTAGCAGCCAGATGAATGTTATGGATGTTATTTCAAAGTGCAGGTGTTTAATAGTCTTATGGCCTGTGGGATGAAACTGTCCCTGAGTTTGGTGGTTTTAGTCCGGATGTAAGATAAAATAAGATAAGATGGTACTTTATTGATCCCAATTTGGGACATTGTTTTTGTTGCATCAGCATAAAAGACAAGGCATTTTACAATAAAACAAAACCACAAATAAACAAAAATAGAAAAAAAAGAAAATAGAAAATATACGTGTTGAAATAGAAAATATACATGTAGATATTATATATGCAAATATACATATTCAAAAATATATGACAATGGAATATGGAATATCAAATATTGAACAGATTATATATGTGTAAAATGTACAGCGACTTTGTATTACAAGAGAAACTATGGAGCAGAGAGTTCTCTTCCAGCCAGAGGTGATTTACTGTACAGAGTTATTGCAGTGGGCAGGAATGTGTTCCTGTATCGGTCCTTGTGACAGCGGAGCTGCAGCAGTCTGTTGGAGAAGGAGCTCCGTTGTCTGTCCAGCTGCAGGTGGAGAGGATGGGTGGGGTTATCCATCATGGACAACAGCCTGTTCAGTGTCCTCCTCTCCACCACAGCTTCAAAGGGGTCCAGCTTGATGCCGATGACAGACCCAGCTTTCCTGATCAGTTTATTGATCCTGCTGGTGTCACCGGCTCTGATGCTGCCCCCCCCCAGCAGACCGCAGCAAAGAAGAGTGCACTGGTCACAACAGACTAGAAGATCTCCAGCATCTTGCTGCACACATGGAAGGATCTCAGCTTCCTCAGAAAATAGAGTCTGTTCATCCCCTTCTTGTACACAGCGTCAGCGTTGATCCTCCAGTTCAGCCCATAAGTGCACTCCCAGGTACTTGTAGTCTCCACAACAGCCACATCCTCTCCTAGAATGCGGCTGTTGTGCCAGATGGCAGCAGACAGAACAGTTTGTGACTGGGGTGATGGGGGTCTTTTATAATCCTGAGGGCTTTCTTTAAGGTTAACCTGGTATTTTTACTCCACTACATTTATTTTTAGTTACTTTACAGATTCTGATTAATGATGTGAAATATAAACAACCCTTAAAGTAGACTTTAGTTACACCTGAGTAAAATTCAGGGAAGGTGATTGTCAAGTGCCAACAATCAGGAGAGATATTTGATTGGAGGACTGGCTTATCTAAAGCCAGTTGAGTAGCACTTGAAATGTTTTGGCTCTATGAAACCTGATGTACTTTATGATTCTGTTTTCTTCAAGCTTGTATTTTGTTGGTCGAACGCACTTATTGTAAATCGCTTTGGATAAAAGCGTCAGCTAAATGCAATGTAATGTAATGTAATGATTGTTGGTGCTTGAGAAGACTAAATATTTATCTGCAGATCCCTATAAAGTATATACATTACTCGTTATTCTCTACAAATAGTTAATTAAAAACTGTATATAATTGCTATTTTGGACATCCCTTTTCAAGATTTCAATATTACTCTAAACGTGTAATAACGTGCTTTAACCAGTAGGAGGTATGGGTTAAAAACATAGGTTAAAAAGCTGTCAAGTTTACAGTGTTAACAAAATAAAATATACTGCTGTTTCTGGTTTAGTTTACGACGGATATATTCTGTTATTGTTTTGATATTTGTAACAAAAAAGCGATGGAAAAACCCCACAACAACACAGAAAATATGGTCTTAACATGAGTAGTTAATAAAAAACAATAATATCAAAACAAATTATTACTACTAACTTTATTGTGAAATTAAAACAGAACGGTAAAAGAATAGTTTCCGGTCTATTTTGAGGCCAGATCTCTGTAGATAAATAAAGAACTACGACCGATGTGTAATATTTACAATGCATTCATGTGATGACTTTCAAAAAGTAAAGCAAGCACTGCTGAATAAAGTATGATTTATCTTTTACGAAACGTTTTTTTTCATATGGAATGCAGTTGGAGGTCAACCAATCACAGAGCTTGAGGCAACGCGGAACAATAGCTGAGGATTCTGGGTAGTGTAGTGTCTTCGGCCATCCTAAACTGAACAAATATTTGTTTCTCCGAATCGAAGGGGAAAATTACAAAAGCATTGTACACAACTTAAACCAATCAATGTTGTGTAATCAACAAGGATAATCTGGTGTTTTTGAGTTGATGAGTAGTGCAGATATCACTGTAAAATCAATCGACAGTAAAGAGATTACTTACTTCTGGGGTAAAATCCTCCGTTATCCAATGGGAATGGATGCTCACATTGCTCTCCGTAATACAATAAAGGGGACATGATCAAATCGGAATATAATGTGCTTTTAAAAAACGTTAACTAAAGGGAACAATCTATTGGACACAGCTGAAGCTCTGGCCTTCCTTAAAAACAAACTAATGTAATACAAATCACAGTTGTATTACACACAATGCACTGTTTTTTGAGAACAAAAATTCGTAACTAATGCACCATAACATTCTGACGAAAAATAAAAATTATTATGAATACAAATAAAATAAAAGAAGCCTCCCGTGAGTTACTACAAGCTATAGAATAGATTTTAAAAACGTTTTATAGAATAAAAGCTCACTGCAGGACGTTGTAGAAATGCGTGTGTGCACCACGACAAAAGAGCCTCATTCACTTTACATTGGGGTTGTTTGCGTGGTGCAGACACGTAAATGTAACAAAGTTTGTGAGTCCACCACGCAATGCGGTGTTAAGGAGTCGTGGTGGAGTCACGCATTCTGGTGAGATCAGGTTGTGAAAAAGGTGAGAAGGATATTATCCCTCTGGGGGGGGTCCGGGGGCATGCTCCCCAAGAAGAACATTTTGAATATTCCATATTTTAAAGCATCAATCTGATGCATTTTGCGATACATTTTTTTGCCAACCTGGGGAGAGCTGGAGAAACTTAACTTCAGCCATGAGTCAAAAATATTATGGCCTCCTTACTAAGTATTATCAGGGATGCAAACTCATCAGGTATGGAAAAGGTGACAAGGACCCGACCCCACGGAATATCGGCTTTAAAATGAGGAATAACAGAGGATTTTAGCAGTCAAAACAACTAAAGCAGCAGTGTTAATAATAACAGAAACACTAAAGAGTCACATCTAATAAAAATATATAAAAGCATTTATTTTAATTGTGTAGCAGTTTATAATTTTGGCAGCACTGTTGAGCATTTTGAAAATCTATTGTCATGCCTCTGTGCAAGGCTGAGTCTTTCTATCTTTATGGCATCTGGTGTAAAGTAACTAAATTCATAAACTCAAGTACTATACTTGGGTAACATTTTGAGATACTTGTACTTTATTTAAGTATTTCAATGTTTTGCTACTTTGTTCTTCTTCTCCTCTACAGTTCAGAGGTAAATGGTGTACTTTGACTCCACTACATGTATTAATACCTTTAGTTACTTTACAGATGTGGATGAATGATGTGAATCTAATCAAGTGTTGAATCAGACTTTAGTTCCACCTGGAGTAAATCCACCAGCTACCCTGCAGTATACAAAGTCATTCAAAGTAGCTGCACCTTTACCAGCTTTGAGAACACTTTCATGATCAATCATTATAAAACATATCATATATATTATTCTGAAATGGACCAATCTGCACAACGACTACTTTTACTGTCGCTACTTTCACTATATTTTGATGAGAATACTTTTATACTTTTACTTGAGGAACATTTTGAATGCAGTACTTTTACTAACAGAGTATTCCTACACTCTGGTACTTCTACTTTTACTCAAGTACAAGACCTGAGTACTTCTACTTTTACTCAAATACAAGATCTGAGTATTTCTGCTTTTAATCAAGTACAATATCTGAGTACTTCTACTTTTAATCAAGTACAAGATCTGAGTACTTCTACTTTTACTCAAGTACAAGATCTGAGTATTTCTGCTTTTAATCAAGTACAAGATCTGAGTATTTCTACTTTTACTCTAGTACAATATCTGAGTGCTTCTACTTTTACTCAAGTACAATATCTATACTTATACCACCTCCGTTTATAGCCTATGAAAAAAAAACTATTAGAAAACGAAGGCTAAAGCTAACGTTAGCAGATAGTGACAATGTATGCTAGCTAGCTAGCTCAACGACAATATTGCGACAGAAAAACTTTTCAGTGCACATCACGCTCTGCGCTCCGACAGGGAGCTCTGCTCTGAACACCTGAACGGCCCGTTCTAACAGCTGTTCACCAGCGGTCCAGTCTGTACCACAGTGACTCCGGGCCGCACAGTTAATATTAACGAACGCACCCGTCGGTAATGTGGCTGCTGAAGCTAGACCATCATCGCGGAGCAGCAGAGCCGACTCGAGCACACAGCTCGCGCTGCATTATAATATATAAGAAAAGAACACCATGCGTGTCATGATGGCACATAACAGCTCGCGGCCGCAGATTACTCCGGGTCCCAGACCCCCCCCATACCCCAAAAATATTTTTATTGCAGATCTACATGAATCACACAAACGACCTATTTTGGATTCAAAATGGCGAATTTCGCCGAAAGGTGAGTGATTCTCATGCCTGGGACTCACCTCTGGGTAATTTGGGAACCACCAGTTCCATTTGAACTTTTTCACTGTAAAAATCATTTTATTACTTTGAATTATCACTATAGGTATTCATTCCATCCAAATACAACTGTTGTGAAAAAAACATAATAATAAGAAAAAAAAACATAGGCCTACTCTGTTATCCTCTGAGCCTCTGAATTAGCCCCGAGCGAAAAATGCTAACCTATTACTGCACCGAAAATCACTCCTAGCTCCCTTATTACTTATCCTAGCTGCACATCCAACACATTGTATATGATCGTAAAGACACAGAATCGAACGGTGCCCACCTCAACACTGAAAGATACAAACTCGCGACGTTATCAACAAAAACGTACATCAAAACAAGTGGCGCTAGCGCTAATGCGCTAGGCTAACATGGCTTACCTTCCTCTTTGTCTGGTCTAAACTGGTCTTCAATGGCATTAAAACGATAAAAACGATGATGTAGTTAATCCATAGGTTAATATCCAATGTGGCTGTGTCCCCTTTGAAATGTTCTGATAATCTATAAGCAATAAAACTGTAATTCCGTTATCTGCTGTCCGCTCTGTGCTCCATGCGCTCTGGGTCCTGCAATTCCTGCTTCCTTACGTAGTAAACAATAAGTAAAGTCTCCTGCGTAATGTACTTAAGCTGGCTGGCATTCTTTATACTTTACGCAGGACCATATCTCTGGAACCCATTGGTCGATTTGGGTGATTTACACCTTTTTCTTAACCAATACATCCAATAGAATCGATGGGCAGTTCCCAAATCCACGTAAACATTACCATTGCGGACGTAATAGAGAAGCAAACGAAACATATCTGAAAGTACAAGCCTGGAGGCAAAACTTTATACCCAGTATATTGCCATAAATATGATGATGGATTATCAATAAAAATTTCTACGTGACACAAAGACATTGGATTAACCTTGAGCGGCGTTTTTATTCCGTTGAACACAACTTTTGATCACAAAACAAAAAAGGAAAGACGCAATTATTGTAATATTTTTGAAACCGGATGTTGTTTACTTTCTCTTTTCTGGCTGATCGCTCCAGGAATTCGAGGTCATACAGTGATGACATTACATGTGTGGAATCTGTGGAGTCTCGGCTTTAAATCGTATATCTTGTTTGTGCAGTTAAGATAGTAATAAGGGCATTTCTACCGTGACTTCTGTGTAAAAAAGCGTTAGCATTAGTTAGCATTTTTTCGCTCAATGCTAATTCAAAGGCTTGGTATTACTCTTGTGTTTTTTTTAGCTAACAATTGTTCTTATTGTCAGTTAGTGGATTTTCTTACCTTTAAAAGGGTATGAAACATTAATAGTTTCATAAATTTTAAGAAGCCCTGAGACATAGTCTCGTAAAAAAACGGTGGGAGGGGTCCACTGCGGGGACCTTCGGGCTTAAGAGGTTAAGAAAACCAGTATTGTTTATTAAAGAAAAAACAATGTCTGTACTGGATATATGGTTAGAGACGACAAGACATTTGTTAACAGCAAAAATACGTTTTTTGCCTCTCTCAAAAGTTGTAGGATTATAATTGTTTTCACCTAAAAACATCACTATGGATATTCAAAAGTAGGAACTCGTTTCTGAAAATCCTGGTCTAGGAACAGCAGCAGTGGTAACTTATATGTCCATGTTGTCAGTGGTCATTGTTCTTGGAAAGTAACTAAAAGAAAATTAGTGAAGGGATCCAAACCACCGGACACACATTTGTAGATCTGCTATCTTCATTGAGACCGTGTGTGTGTGTGTGTGTGTGTGTGTGTGTGTGTGTGTGTGTGTGTGTGTGTGTGTGTGTGTGTGTGTGTGTGTGTGTGTGTGTGTGTGTGTGTGTGTGTGTGTGTGTGTGTGTGTGTGTGTGTGTGTGTGTGTGTGTGTGTGTGTGTGTGTGTGTGTGTGTGTGTGTGTGTGTGTGTGTGTGTGTGTGTGTGTGTGTGTGTGTGTGTGTGTGTGTGTGTGTGTGTGTGTGTGTGTGTACTGAATTCACAGAGCTGGGAAAAGGCTCTTGCTAATGAGGAGATGTGATTCGGAGACAGTTTTAAATTCAAGTTTTAAAATGACATCTTATTTATGGCCACTTAACTAGGTGGACATGATTGGAATACATTAGGGTGAATGGGTGTGTGCGTATGCTTTTACGCCTTTGTGTGTGTGTGTGTGTGTGTGTGTGTGTGTGTGTGTGTGTGTGTGTGTGTGTGTGTGTGTGTGTGTGTGTGTGTGTGTGTGTGTGTGTGTGTGTGTGTGTGTGTGTGTGTGTGTGTGTGTGTGTGTGTGTGTGTGTGTGTGTGTGTGTGTGTGTGTGTGTGTGTGTGTGTGTGTGTGTGTGTGTGTGTGTGTGTGTGTGTGTGTGTGTGTGTGTGTGTGTGTGTGTGTGTCTTCAAGCCTGTGCATATTTGTGCATGTGTGTTTGGCCCTGATTGCTTTTGGTAGCATTATTAACCTCTCCAGGCAGGAGCAGTGAATGAAATGTCAAACATCATATCAGTTAGGAGGAAATATTCTCTCTTTCTGTCTCACACACACACACACACACACACACACACACACACACACACACACACACACACACACTTTCCACTTGACAGCAGATATTAACAATCTTCATGTAGAGGGCATATAACCTGCAATACGCTCACACGATACTCTGAATAGTAATGAAATGACAATTCCTACATAATCCTGGTCTCCAGTTTGGTAGATTGATATGTAAATGGATGCAAATGAATCTCATCCCAGCAGCCTGACCTCACCAGACTGGTCCAAACTGGGCCGTCAATCAGCAGCCCCATCAGCAGCAGCACGGGAGGGGTGGCAGCAAGGCATTCCTGAGTGCTTCTATCAATCCCATCATGCCCTGCATATGCATACCTGTGGATTAGGCTTGACATCTGCATATATCATTGCTGTGCTCTAATACTGACATTAAAGTAGGTTTTCCCCTTGTTGGCTATCCTCTTGCCTGAGGAAAGAATGTGAAATCGCTTTCCATGAAAAAGGAGAAAGGAAAACAGGATTTTTCTCACAGGGTGTGGAGCGAGAGGACAGAATCCCTCTCTAGCCAACACTGAGGGCTGTGTTCTCACCGCAGTCATGGCTATCATGAAAGGCAATCATGTTCAGCGTGTGGAGAATCAGGGAAAAATTACATCACAGATTGTCACTGATTTTGAGGAAACCTTTGATTAGGGTCTGTTCTTCTCACAAAGGATCATACATTTGACAGAGATCTATGAACTATTGTACAAGTATGAGTATCAGTATGCTATCATCCTTACTTATCACAGTTATTACTGGGTTGTTACTTATCACAGAATCACAGGTGTAGGGCCGTAATCATACTGACGTTAGCAATCTGTCATAAAGTGCATCCTCTTCTGTTATTTCAGACTACACTGCATCGGCACAGCAGGATCACAATGCAGAGGTCTCCAGAAAAACAATCCACTCCATCCATCTAAAGTGTTGAACATAGCTCAACTCTTAAATTCTCCATGATGTATTGAGGCTCAGTTCTATAGCTGTTTCCAATTTCCATATTGATGAATGTGCTGTGCTCATTAGAGTTTTAAAATTGTGAATATCTCAAAAGCAAATGAGCTGACTCAAACAAATAAATGTAAGCAGCTGGTTTACGTGCTCACTAAATGTAAAAATCCTGCCTCCCTTTCTCTCTTGTGTCTTCTTTTTCTGTTTTCATAGTAAATAGAAAAAGTTGCTGTCAGCATTACAGGGAATCACATATCTTATTGAATTAGATAGACATGATGATTGCTTCAAAAACTCAGTGAGAGCACTTTGTTGGCACTTGAGATCCAGTAAAGTATATGAATCTACAGTAATTCAGCAACAATGTGTGGTGTCTAGACAGTTGTGTTAAGTTAATTTATTTAGTTCAGTCCTTTTGTCTTTTGCCTTGTCTTGTGATTTCCTGTTTTATTTTGTAATAACCTTTCCCTCTCGTTTCAGAGCATTCCTGTCCTGGTGTGTTTTTCCCACCAGTGTGATTGTCAGCCCCTCCCTTAATTGTTGCCACCTGTGTCCCCTTACCTAGTGTGTATATATAGTCTGCGTCTCCCTTTGTCTTGTGTCAGTTCGTCTTGTCTCGTCAAGCCTGCCAGTCATCCCTTGATCGTGTGAAGTATATTTTTGATAGTCATGTAGATGTTTTTTGGTTTAGAGTTTTTGATCCTCCAAGTGAGCGTTTTGTGTTTTGACCTTAATTAAAAGACCTTGTTAATTCTGATCTGTTTCTGGTGTTGTGCATTTGGGTCCTGAGCCTCGTGATATTCTTAACACAATGCTGTGAAGGGTAAACTTTTAGGCAAGGCAAGTTTATTTATATAGCACCTTTCAACACAAGGCAATTCAAGGTGCTTTTATGTTTTAATGCAAAGCAATTATTCTGTGTTTTGGAATTGAATTAAAACAGTTACAAACTATTAAATCTTGTGTTTTTCCATTTTATTTAGTCTAATCATTGGTAGTAACCGTAGTAACACACCCACATTATTTATAGTGGTGCAAGATAATTATCGGCCCGATAATTATCGGTCCAATATTAGGAATTATGACGTCATCCCGATAAACCCGATAAAAGTATTAATAGCCTCGATAATATACAATATATTTTTTGGGTAAAAAAAAAGAAAAAAATACTGCGGTGTGGGTGGATTGGGATGAGGGGCGCTTGTTTTTCACTCGGCTCCTCCCGTTTTGTCGTATGGGACTATTTCAAAGTTTCAGAGTTAGATAGTTCGCTTGCTATTTGTATTAACAAATGCAATGCAGAAGTTCCACGAGGAGGGAAAAAGGAAACGAGCTATAATACTTCCAACCTGATTAGTCACCTGAAACATCGCCATCGCTACGATGGTGTGTTAAAAGCGTACGAAGACGCTAAACTAGCGGCGAATCCAAAGCCAGCTGCAAAGGCACCGGGGCTTTTACCTATCGACAAGGCTTTTGAAAAAGGCAAGAAGTTTGCCAGATTTGTTTGGGAAAATAAATATGGTCACTTTGAAGAGTCAAAGCTGTTCTTGGCTTTGTTTTGTTCATAGTAATGCTCATGTAATTTGCTCACTACTAGTCTTTTTTTTACCACCAGGTGTGCAAAAACTACAGGTACATTTAATATATATATTATATTATTATCGGTTATCGGTATCGGTCTTGAGAAGCAGGAAGTTATCGGTATCGGTTTCAAAAAACCAATATCGTGCATCCCTGTGGTTCCTCAAAATAATATCAAAATAAATAGTCATAAAGTGATCTTTTCAGATTACTTTTAGGGACAATTTTGACAAAAAAACGGACAAGGAGAAGGAAATGAAAACGTGTAAGGATGACTGGAAGGAAACAATGTTGGACTGAGATCATGCACCTTGGTAGGTTGACCCCAGGTTGACCCACAAGCTGGCCCCTACTCTATGATTCTTGGGACCACAAAGAGCATGAAATATGCTTCTATTATAATCATAGCCACCGGTCTTCTGTGGTAGCCACTGCAGAACATCCCCAGCCTGCATCCTGTGCAGTTGTGCCACTGGATCCTCCACACAGGTTTTCTTGAGGGTCAGGTAACAGCGCAGGAGATGTGCAGCAATCATATAACAATCATGTGGAGCGACCAAGGCTCGTATTCATATGCAGAATCACATCCGAGCTGTCGGGCTCCTAACAGGGCACCACGGAGTCGAGTGTGGCCGCTCAGAGCTCCCACTGAGATGTGAGGCGGACTGAAGCCGACTGCAAGAGGAACTGCAGGAACAGGTTCTGTTTCATCTGGATTCATCTCAGCTGGTAGATTACTGGCAGGTGTTTACACAAGGCTTCAATGCAGAAACTCTACACGCCCTCCCCTCCCTCCTCTTTGTGTGTGTGCTTGGAGTATATGTAGAAGGCCTGTGTGGCATGTGTGTGTTCCTGTATTTCTAAAAGTGAAATCAGATTAAACTCATGGAGAGGGGCGGGGGTAAGCTGCAAGTGCTCGGCTACGCTCGCTTTACTCTGAGGTATGTGAGAGTGAAAATGTGTGTGTGTGTGTGTGTGTGTGTGTGTGTGTGGTGTGTGTGTGTGTGTGTGTGTGTGTGTGTGTGTGTGTGTGTGTGTGTGTGTGTGTGTGTGTGTGTGTGTGTGTGTGTGTGTGTGTGTGTGTGTGTGTGTGTGTGTGTGTGTGTGTGTGCGTGCGCGTGTGCGTGCGTGCGTGTGTGTTTGCATCTATAAAGTGAGAAAGCCCACCTGCTGATGGCTCTGATAAGAAGCCTTTGGGGCTTTGTCTCCTGTTACATCCATAACATCCACATGTTGGATAGAAATGTACCAGAACACGACCACAACATGATCAGAACACCGAACAACTAATTACATGTTCATATCAAGTTCTCGGATGATTTATGTGCTTCTACTCTAAGGGACTTTGAGGTTTGTCGGGTAATAGGAAAATCTTTTTATGAGACTGTGAGTAACATTTCTGTGTTCCTGTGGGGATTGAACAGTGAGAATGCAGCCTTTCAGTGCATGTTTTAGATACAGGAGTAGTGACAGCAAAGATAACAATATCAAAGTAGAGAGTCTAGTCCTTTGCCCAGTTCTCCACAGAGAGGATCAGCTCACCAGCTTTTTTTTTTTAAATAAGAAAACATGGAAAAGTTGAGCAACAATTTGTAGCCTAATTAAATGGAAAAACAGGCCCGTATTTGCATGTCTTCTGGCCATTTTCACGCTATTAATCAACCATTACGGAATGGAAAGACACAAATCAACTGTAAACACAAATTAACAGGACAGGAGGGGATAAGGTTCATACAATTCGAAGTGATGTCATATTAAGACGCTATCTTTTCCTGTGTGGAATTTGTATGCACATCATGGATGTTAAATGTTCAAGATTGAAGGGTAATTTCATCCAAATCACAATGTTTTCACGACACCTTAAGCCAGGGGTGTCAAACTCAAGGCCTGGGGGCCAAATCTGGCCCGCAACTTCATTTTATGTGGCCCTGCAAGAGCTTGCAAAGAATATAATAGGTTAATTATACGGTTACATGCCGCTTTACAGAAGCACGTTGCCAATAAACTACATCTCCCACAATGCATCTCATTTGTGACATACGCACTGAAGAGACTTGCAATTATTTGCACTAGACTTTTGCCCTCAGACATAGTTAATTATGAAGTTATTACCCAATCCAATAATAATCCAATGCAGAGGCAATAATGTAATATAATACATTATTTTGTATATGTTATATATTTATTTATATATTCTTAAAGTTACAACCGGCCCTTTGAGTGCAACCATAATGCTAATGTGGCCCGCGATGAAATTGAGTTTGACACCCCTGCCTTAAGCTGTCAGTATGCTTCCTAACTTTAAATATAATTTATTTGAAAATTGTAGAAGATTTTATTGAAAACATGACATTTACTATTACTATAATATTCCAGATCCTACTTCCTAACATAAGGAAGCTTTCTGTGTGTGTGTGTGTGTGTGTGTGTGTGTGTGTGTGTGTGTGTGTGTGTGTGTGTGTGTGTGTGTGTGTGTGCGTGCGTGCGTGCGTGCATGCGTGCGTGCGTGCGTGCGTGCATGCGTGTGTGTCACCCAATCTCCCCCAGGTGAGTGTGTGTTAACAGGCTCTTTTGTAAAATCTTGAACAGGACACGTCAATCAATAGAGAGGAAATTACCACTTGGAGAATGAGAAGAATCTGTGTTCTCTTCCAAAGAGGCAGAGAGGGCGAGACAGACAGACAAAGATAGACACGACCTCTGATTCATATGTTCAACTCTGTCATTTTGATCACTTGACATTTTTATTTTCAGATGTTGTAGAAAGCTGGAATTGTGACATTGTGAAAACATTTCCCAGAAATCAAAACGTGTATTTCAGGATAATGTTACAGGAAATGTCCCCTCACACAGAAAGCGAGGTTATGGCACACAAGAGAACATTGCCCAGTGCAGTAAGGTAACTTGAACATAGCCCTCTTCTGGCCATGCACACGTTTTTTCAGCTGTAAAATGTCATTTAATACATTTAGTGAAAGTTGGGTAATCATAAATGTATTTAATTAGCTATGTTGATGGTAGGAAACCTGATTATCTGACTGACCAAATTCTTGCAATACCCCACATAAAAGTAATTTTATAAATCAGATTTTATGTGGGCAGATGTTGTAACTCTATATAAAATACAGTGAAGCTCCAGGCAGGAACACAAAGTTATTTTTCTTAACCAGATTGGTTGATAATAAGCTTATTTCCTGTAAACAGAACAAAAGATGTAATGGGAAATCAACCAATGATTTAATTAAAAAACAAGAAAAATATATAAAAAATTGAAAATATATATATATATTTTTGACTATGAAATGACATGTATATACTAAGTTGCAACATTGAATATGATGTTTAAAATGCAGCGTTTTATATCTCTACAATATTCATGTTAATTCCCCAACATACACTCATCGTAACAAAGCATGACTTGTTTGATTGCGTTCAAGCAGTACAAGCACTTGGTTGAGGTTAGAAACAGATTGTGTTCTTTGTCTTATGTTGAAAAAGTCAACAGTGACTTGAAGCCTGAGACAGGACATATTTCCTTTATTAACAGAAATCCCAGTTTTTTCCCTAACATCAGCCAAAGTACTTTTGTTTCCCAAAGCTAACCACACACACCAGACTCAACTGGTGTTAACCCCAAAATGAGGAAAATGTTCAGTCACCCCAAAAAACATTGGAAAAGTCCCGAGATTCAAACAATGAGGTTTCTATTAGGGCGGGTTTCATGTTCAACAATATGTATTCAAAAACCTGACAAGTCCATTGCTAAAACTGTGAAATACTAGCAACATTTTCAAAGTTTAAATAAGAATATTATTGAAAATGATGTGCATAACAGCCAGAACCGTACAATGTAATATAACATGCTTGAAATACATTCTTAATAGTAGAGATCCACTAGCATTTAAGTAGCGTTCATCCAAATGTTACCATGACCACCATCAACAGGTGGATTTGCTCCGTTTTTATACCAGGTATGTGTGACCGTGATAAACCATCCCTGTCTCAAATCTTTGTGTGGTGAGAACTTCAGCTGGACTTGCGTGTCTGAGTTTTCAGCACCGATTTCACACAGATAATAAATGTGTCAGTAGAACGAGGTAGAAACATTCTAACTTTCATTACTTCTGCAGTCACACACACACAGGCACGTATAAAGCGCCAGTGCCAGTACTATACAATCTAGTGTCAGAGACAGAGGGTTTATAACTGGTGTCTAGTCCTCCCTTTCTCTATAGACATCATAAAGACAACTGCAATCAGCGCTGCTCTTTGTATGTGGTTGCTCTATCTTTGTGAGGACCAATTTAAGTTTAAGACCTTGAGGGTGAGGACACTTTTGTGGACTGGCGACATTGTGTCTGGTTCACCCAATTTAAAAAGCTGCTTTGTGCTGATTTTGGAGTTAAATCTGCACTAATTCATATTTTTGAAACAAAAGAATTGTCACCCGATATTGCTGTTCCACTCAGCTCCACTGGGCTTATTAACATATTTTGGTGGACAGAAACAAAGACTCCAAGTGAATGATAATGTTGCTCTTTATCTGTCCCCTAAATAACGAAAACACTTAATAAAACTAAATATGCTTTAGGCCCATCCCCACTAGTTTAGAAACACCAAATCTCTGTGTGTGTGTGTGTGTGTGTGTGTGTGTGTGTGTGTGTGTGTGTGTGTGTGTGTGTGTGTGTGTGTGTGTGTGTGTGTGTGTGTGTGTGTGTGTGTGTGTGTGTGTGTGTGTGTGTGTGTGTGTGTGTGCGTGCGTGCGTGCGTGCGTGCGTGTGTGTGTGTGTGTGTGTGTGTGTGTGTGTGTGTGTGTGTGTGTGTGTGTGTGTGTGTGTGTGTGTGTGTGTGTGTGTGTGTGTGTGTGTGTGTGTGTGTGTGTGTGTGTGTGTGTGTGTGTGTGTGTGTGTGTGAAGGGTTGTCCTTCCTGTGGTCTGATCTGCCCACTCCCATCAAAGCGAACTTCCAAGACAAACTCTGGAGTGTCCACTGTTCCGGACACCGCCTGGAAAATCCCACTCTCTGGAACACAGTCACCATGGGAACCATCAGCCATTGTGTTTGTGTGTGTGTGTGTGTGTGTGTGTGTGTGTGTGTGTGTGTGTGTGTGTGTGTGTGTGTGTGCGTGCGTGCGTGCGTGCGTGCGTGCGTGCGTGCGTGCGTGCGTGTGTGTGTGTGTGTGTGTGTGTGTGTGTGTGTGTGTGTGTGTGTGTGTGTGTGTGTGTGTGTGTGTGTGTGTGTGTGTGTGTGCGTGCTTGCCAGTCATGTAAGTTGGGTATCCTGAGGCTCATTGAGACCTTTTATGTTGGTCACACTTAGAAAACTCTTGTGTTACAGTCATTCGCTTTCAACACACACACACACACACACACACACACACACACACACACACACATCCTGCTCCTTCGGGCAGTGGTTAACCAGGGAAACCCTGTGGATGAGATGACATGCCTGCTATGTTGCTGCGGGAACTGTTGAACCTGGCTGTAGGTCACCGTTCAAAAGGAGGACAGCATTCAAAAGGTCACTCGATGATGACGCTACTGGTCTCTGACTGAGAGAGAGACAGCTTTAGAGGGGGAATAACCCAACGTGTCCTTCGACTTGTCCCATTCTAGTACAAGAGACAATATTTTCAAAAAAGGGAGACAGAGGAAAGTAGAGAAAATGAAAGACAGCTGATCTTATTCACACATATTCGAAGAAATTGCTTTATTCAGTGACCTGTAAAGCATTACTTTGGAGGATTTATTTAGATCTAATGCCCAAAGTATCTACAATACTGCTCCAAATGACATTGTAAAACAATGTAAATAGTAGAACAAGCCCACCATAGTCCATTATGTGTAAGTGATATGTTCTGATTAATTAAATACCTTCAGAGGAATAGTCTGGCACGGTTATTATTCTACAGCACAAACTCATTAAATGTGTTTTTGAGATACATTTTAATCATTTTAATTCAAAAATATGACTCAAATAAATTAGGTTTTAAATTACTATCTTATAAAAGAACAACAGTATCCAAGACATATCCCTTCAGACAACATTAGTGCAGCAGTACTTTGCTGTTTAACAGAGACAAAACTGGGAGCTGTGCACTTTCTACATCTGTGTTGCGTTTAGTATGCTGCTTTGTGCATTTCCTCCCAAAAGGTGAAATTGCAGACTTGCTTCAGCAGCTACTTCCCTGCCAGATGATGGTGTTTGATACTGTAGTTGTGTGAGAGTGAAACTAATGAATTAGTGAACAGAGGGTGCGTAGAGTGCATGCAGATCTACAGGGAGCTCTGTCAGCCAAGGGGAACGGACGAGACGGAAAGCCCACCTTGAATTTCAACACGCATTCACCCTTGCAAATCAATAACCCCTTTGCCAGCACTTAAATACGCAAAGAGATATACATAAAGACACCCACTCATGGGCTCCTACACAGCGATAAACATAAACAGTGGAAGATTTAAATGATGAGTCTGCGATTGAGGTTGCAAATGTAATTTTGAACCATATATCAATGAAGAATATCAACACTCCTCAATTCTATTTAAAGTCCAAGGTATGCAGATAATATTCAGATGAGTTCCAGATGGATGTTAGCAGAAACATGTGTTTGAATAAGCCTGCATGCTCTATCGATCCCACTATCAGAATATATTGAGGTTCTCCAGTTATCGCTTCCCCTTTAGGACAAACTCCATATCTGAACCTCTGGAGGGCAATCGATCTCTGTTGTGAGGAAGGAAAGGGATTAGATGAAATGGGATGATTAGTGATATGACAAACAATAAATACATCTTCGGGATGGCTTTGTTACTTTCCTTTGTCACAAGTTTCCGTATGGCTGTTATTATTGCCTTTCTTACCTCACTATAAACTGGGAATCGATGGCTATTACTTTTCTTATACATAACTTTCATAATTCCAGAGATCCATCCCATAATTCATCAAAATCTTTACATGGAAGTCAATGGAGAAACTCTTCAGACTTGAACAATCTTCATGCAACTCAACTGCTAACTGCTCCTTCATACTTTAACTCAGAAACCTCATTCCAACTTTAAAATGTTACACATCTTTCTGACATTATTCATCTTACACAACTTTTAAATCTGATTCGTACTTTTAGAGATATTAAACATTGTTCAGACCTTGGTAAAGATGCCTTCTTCAGATTTTAGAGTGTGTGATGTCACAGCTAGAGTGGAGGACAGATTTCATTTCGCCTTCATATTTTCTTTTAAACCTGCCATAATTCCCAAACCCTACATTCCTGAGACATAATTTTTCATGAGAAACGTAGGAAAACTTCTCGTAGCTTGAAAAATAAAAAAGAATTAAGCAAAAGAATTAAACAAAATGCCTCTTGAGGGCATGAAGTGACAAAAACTTTCAACATGTCTCCATTAAACCCATTGTAAATTCAGCCTCATCTTTCCCCACCACAGTAGCCGCACACCTTTAGTTAATCTGCCAAAAAGGCCACATTATTAACCCGAAAGTACACAAAAAGTACACTTCAGATGCTCAAGTTCCTTGACATGCTTCACGCTTTGAAATGTCACCGATATCTGTTACGGTTCTTCAACAAAACGTTCACATGTAAGAGGTTTATCTCTCATTCAGAACAATGGAAATGCTCTTCTCTCACTGATTACTGCACATCACCATGGAAACCTTTGATCTCTGAACACGTCGTTAGCACAAATATAAACACCTGTGTCATGGAACACGATGATGTCATAACTCCAACTGACATGCTCAGAGCAGCAGACTTCAGATAATGATTGATGGTCCTGCCCTCAACAGCTCTACATCAATTATGGGGTGTCATCATATGCCATTTCCATGGAAACACATCCATCGCCATAAAACACGATGTTGTCGTAACGCCTATGAAAAGGGTCAAAACAGCACCACACTTCAGACAATGGTTAACAGTCCAGCCCTCAACAGCTCTACGTCAATTATGGGGTTCCATCATATGCCGTTTCCTCCTTTGAAAATGTTCAAAAAGTGCTCAAACTTCACATGTGTGCTAACAGTCCAGCCGTGAAGACATCTACGGGACAGTTTTGAGATTTCTTCAAATGCCGTTGCCATGGCAACACAATGTTCACCATGAAACACAGTTTTCTCATAACTTCAGTGAAAATGCTCCAAACGGCCCAAAACTTCACAGGTTTGGTAACGATGCAGCCATCAACGCATCTAAGCGTATTATGGGATGTCATCAAATGCCGTAGGCATGGCGACAGATCATTCGCCATCAAGTTAGTTCAAAAGTTTGCAGTTCAAATATTCTGCTGCTTTTCCAAGCCTTTTTACTTTATTTTCTTCTCTCGTCACACATTCAAGCCCCCAGTATTCATATATCATTTCAATCTAAATTCTTCACTTTCATCTTACACATTACATTTCAGCATAGCAGTTTAGTGTCAGCTTTTCAGCATAAAGCATTCCCACAAGCAATTTCTTCAGGAATTGCATTCTCGAGTTAACCATGTTATTGAATAGTTGATTTCTTGGAGGGAACTTAAAGTTCATATAGTTGCCTGTTTAAACATCCAGCAGATACGGAGCAACATTATCATCGTGTTTCTGGCCTCCTATTAAATGTTGGTTCAAAATTCACTCTGCTTTTAGCTGCTGTTTTGATTTGATCCAACTCCTAAGGGGAATATCTTGGTATTTAGCTGCTAAATTATCAACTATTTTCACCAGTTAGTCAATAGCTTGGTATGTCTGCTGTTTAAAGAAGATGGGCAGGTAGCAACCGTTTTTTATAGATTTTTGGTACAGCTTCATTTTGTAGCCTAAAATAGTGAACTAAAATAGTAGAGGTTATGCTAAAATGAGGAGAGATGAAGAGATCGGTTATCATTTTTTACTATGAGGGACCCATATAACAAACAAGTAGTCATGTAAATCATAATCTATATGAAATAATTTTTAAACAACAACAAAAGAACAGTAAAATAAAAAGGGAAAATGTATAGTTAAATAAGATGGAAACGATGAAAAGTTAAATCTCTGTCCTTGTGTAATATATTCAGGAGGTGACATGCAGGGGATCAACGGCAGCTTAGGCCAAAATGACCACTAAATACCACATCACATCCCTTGGAGGGAATCGGCCAATCAAAGCCCTTGCTGCCTCTGACTCACAGTCAGTCTGTCAGTTTGTCCGTCTATCCGTCTGACTGACAGGCCCCAGACGCTCCTGTCTCTCCCGCTCTCCCTCACTCTGTCTCACTCACTCTGTCAGCCTGATGCTGTATTCACATCATGGCTGCATGAACAGACAGAGAAGGAGACGGGAAAGTCACTCTGATCGGTAAAGCCTGCATACACAAGTTCACAAGCATGCATACAGGCAAAGACACTCACATATACAAACACACAACCAAATCACTCCCCTTCCACACAATGACATTTGTAGGTTACAATGGGAACAGTGGTGTACAGAGAAGGCTCCCGACCTATCATGTGTTGTTTCTCTAACCTAAAGACATATTATATTTAATTATGACTGTTTTAAGGAATTTGTATGAAAAGTATCATGTGTAACTGCTGTGTGTATGCTTACATGTAACCTGTGAGAACATTTCTTCAACAGAACAGCCTTAGGATGCAAAATGAATGTCAGTGTGTACTTTACATATTTGGATACTTATGTTTTGTGTGTTTACTACATGTAGGACAACACTTTATTGCAAACTGATCTTCCCAGCAGTGTTTTTATTCACACTGTCAGTTCCTTGTTGGTGCCTTGAGGGCTTATTCAAATAGATTGTGTGCACTGTAGCTGAAGAATATTTTAGCTGGTTTGCTGTGAGGTTTTTAGGCTAGTTTGTAGGAAATTAAAAAGTTCAGAGAAACTGCCTTAGCAATCAGAATTAGATGGTATGATTACAAGGCGAGATGTAGGGGCAATAATGCATGTTATTTAGGAGGTCTTCCTGTACTATTCTGCTGACTTTGCATGAATGCAGCAGGAGATCATTTGGTCTCCAAGGTCCGGCATGACGTTCGATCTCAACTTCTGAAAAACATAATTAGATTGATGTCTCAATATCATGAAGAAATATGAGCTGTGATGCCGTTCATGAACATAAGACTGCACTTTTTGTTAGTCGTCCGTCTCTTTTCAGGATCCCAGCCGGTCCAAGAGTTACGAGTCGATGACAGGATGGACTGATGAATTGTAAATCCTGTCAGCACACACATGTGCACACACACATTCACATAGAATACTCACATATACACACGCAGAGGAGTCAAAAGGTTATGCTGCCTCCTGCTGTGTTGCCAAGCCCCACAGGATGTCTCACCAACTGTGATACAAACACATGTAGCAGTTGTGACACAGACACACACACACACTTACTGTACATACGTTCATGCAACACACACAGATATTCAACATGCTTGGACAAAGTGCCAGAATAATCTCCACAGAGGCCCCCTCCCTTTTCCTACTTCCTCCAGTCAAACTTATAAAAATGCTCGCTCTTGAATTCACACGCACACACACTTCTCAAAAAGACATCCTGCAGCCCTTCCTAGATGTCATGGTGGCGAGCTGGGTATTGTAAATGTGTGAGATGACATGGCTAACACTATTACTCCACTACAACATTAGTCACTAACCTGACTCACACATTCACTGAAAGACATCTCCAGCTTTATACCACAGCTTGTGTAGGCACACACAATCACACACACATCTCTATTGTCTTTTCGTAGTAGAACAAATTATCTTCATATAAAGCACAGTTGCATTCGATTCAATTCCTGATTAAATGTTGTCTGTGTGGGTGGGGAAGGAGGGAAGCATGGCTGTGTGGTCTATTAGTGTCAGCCAGAAACACACCACACACTTAGAGCCAATCACGAGCAATGGGTCTACGCACCGCACACTCACAATCAATTAGCTGAAACATCTGTGGGTGGATGAGCCTATATTCATGTGTGTGCGAGAGTGGGTGTGTGTAAAGCACAACTGATTTAAAGCGAGAAACTCTACTTTCCTACTTTCCCTCCCTGTGGTGTCTCATTGTTGGCCCATACTGAGGTGGGTTTTCTTTTGCCAGGTCTGGTGTTTCCACACACACACACACACACACACACACACACACACACACACACACACACACACACACACACACACACACACACAGACACACACACACACACACACACACACACACACAGACACACACACACACACACGCGCACACACACACACACACACACACACACACACACACACACACACACACACACACACACACAGTGTAGATTTCAGGGTCTGTGTTAGCTTCATTAGAGCAGGAGAGAGAATGGGCACAGCGCTGTTGGCATGTGGGTTAGATTAGCCAGGCCTGCCGAGCCTTATAAACCTTGTTCTATTGCTGAGACAGACAGAGACAGAGAGGGGGTGGGGGTCCTTTCTAATATATTTTGCAGAAAGAAACATAATTGAGAGACAGGAGCAAGTTTCCACTAAAGACACCAGAGACAGACGGGCAACAATGAAAGTGCTGCAGTGGAAACTCACCTCTTTGTTTTAAGAACGACAACTTAGAGACAGAGCATTAACACACACACACTGTATCGACACACATACACATGCATTATATAAGATGGAGTTTGCTCTCGAATATGTACACACTAGCACACATGCAAAGTAAGATATTTAAGGTTTTCAGCATGCAATATATAACAGTGTGGGCAACCTTTTTGCGGTATCATGTGGACTCACCCCTTTTGCGCATTTGTATGAGGGCAGAGGTGTGTGCTGCTTCAGTGCACAAGCCGCCTGCCTTATCATTGCACTGTGGGCATCTTGACAGTACCATCTGGGTTTTAGATGATACTGAAGGCCACACACACTCATTCACCTTTCTGAACAACAACGCTGTAAGATACACACAGGAACACAAACACCACACTCACATGGAGTTTTCTTTCTTAGAAACAGGGTGTTCTGTTCAGGTAAATATACTGCTGCTAATAGCAACCCCTTGCTGACACTGTCTGACTGCCATTGTTGTTTCCAGTGTTAAAGGTAAAAATACAAGACAATGTCCTGTATTCAGAATGTTACTTAAATAAAATTACAAAAGTATAAGCAGCAAAATAAACTAATAAGTACTCATTAACTCATCAACTCTTATCGGAAGTCTGTTTACCTCAAGTGATAGATTTGCACTAACATGCATATTTGGGTTAAAAGAACAGTTAGAGCCAGGTTCAAAGAGTTTGGCAAAGTACTTGGTAGTTCCCTGATAACTGCATTACTCACAGCAGGCTCACACACAGACACACGATCATAGGAAGACGGCTGTCTGGATTTATGAGTGGTCTTTGAGCACTGACAGCTACGAATATCAATCTACTATTTCATTTCACTATCAATACATAAATATCAGACTTGCCTGAATTACTGAACGTAAAAAAGCAGGTGGTGATCTTTCTCCACATTGACACATAGACTTCCTTTCTCTCGGAAATAGGCTTTGGGGCCCTTTCAAACATCTCAAAATGCAGTCTCTTTAAATCTGCCAGTGACAATGGAGCATTCAACTATTAAGTACAAGCCAGTGTTTTGATATACTCGTTGTAAAATTCACCTCCGGCTGAAGTTCCTGAAATCAAATTAAAGAATTAAGAAATAAATGACACACTCAGGAAACATGTACAATATGTTTGAACTCTCACAATACAGTTACAAATGTTTGTTTTCCTTTCCAATGTAACATAGTATTCATTTTGTGTTAGCTCTGGTTTTGGTCTATTTAGCTACTAAAAACTAGCCCCTGATTGTGTCTGTCTGCTGTTTAGTTCAGAGAAGCTGCCTGATGCCTTTGAAAACAACACTATATCTGTCATATTGTTTTTACATTGTCTTTTGATAGATTGTTAATATAAATATGGATTTAATTTGTTTCCTTTTTTTAAAGATCAGCACATGCTGATTTAAAGTAAAACCCTGAATGTACATCTTGCTGATCTCTGTTACAATTAACTAACAATAACAGAAAGACCAAGTGCTTTCCTTCACCTTTGGGAAATGTTAATGGACATTTGAAATCCACTTGTATCGTCTTTAATTGTACATGTACATTACTTAGCATCGCGCATACAGTAACATCTAGTGTGGGTGTATGGGGGGGTGTCTTGCTCAAGAGCAGCTTGACAGAGTACAGGAGAACAATTGGTACCTCTCAAAGTACCAGTCCACGCTCCGTACTTCGTTAGATTTGAGACTTGACCCATCGACAAACAAGCTAAATAAATGAAATACATGTACTGTAAAGAAGCAGACAGGAAAATCCAGACTGACAAGTCAGCAACATGGACCTTTTTTGGCTCTTTCCTCCATTATATGCAACATGAAGGATTGCACTTGACCTTGCATGTGTTTTTAATTTGGCTATTTTCTCTCATCCCTCCCTCCTCTCATCCTCCCTGGGGCAAGGTCTGGCCCTGTGCACCTCTACTTTAAGTGACCCTCCACCTACCAGCCCCCCTCCACTTTCACCCTGTGTGTGTGTGTGTGTGTGTGTGTGTGTGTGTGTGTGTGTGTGTGTGTGTGTGTGTGTGTGTGTGTGTGTGTGTGTGTGTGTGTGTGTGTGTGTGTGTGTGTGTGTGTGTGTGTGTGTGTGTGTGTGTGTGTGGTGTGTGTGTGTGTGTGTGTGTGTGTGTGTGTGTGTGTGTGTGTGTGTGTGTGTGTGTGTGTGTGTGTGTGTGTGTGTGTGTGTGTGTGTGTGTGTGTGTGTGTGTGTGTGTGTGTCTTCAAAGTCAAGTGCATTATTGTGTGCAGAATTAAAGATAATCCTCCGTACTGCCTCTGTGCCGTATAAGCCCCTAGAGCCCCTTTTTACCTTTTACCTCCACAACAACACGCATCTCTCTGAGCCCCATCTTGCCTAAAGATCTGCCCAGACGCACTAAAGACAGACAGCTCAGACGGACAGGGAAATGGGAGGGGGGGTCAGTTGGAACCAGCTGGACAGAGCAGAAGTAATGAAAGACCTCTTCAAATCGGCAGCCGCTTGGTGTGTCCCTGCACAGCAGTGCAGCTCTCCAGGTCTTTGCATGCATGTCCACACACACTCCTGCTCATATTAAACTCTTCTTTTCTCACTTTACTGCCCTTCCTTCCTCCTTTCTATTTACGCAGCTTATCACTGTAACGTGGCACACACAGCTTCTGAAATGTATGATACATCTGTGAGGCGTGCAAAACGTTTTTGCAGAGTTTTATCAAGGAATGAATCACAAATAAACATCAACCGATCATACAGATACCACCATCTCTCATTTAAAGCCAGGAATTCTAAACAGATGTCTTTTTGCATTTGCTTGCACAACAGTGAGCATAGCCGCATTTTTGGATGTGGGAAGCTAAAGTGAGGGGTCACACTGGATTCTGTAGGGATGAGAAAACTGCACCTCAGTAGTAATCACAATGGCCACGGTCCAAGCATAATACTGATCCCCAGGACTCTAACCACACACACACACACACACACACACACACACACACACACACACACATGCACACACACACACACACGTATGCACACACACATATGCACGCACGCGCACACACACACACACACACACACACACACACACACACACACACACACACACACACACATACATATGCATATATACAGTACTGTCCATGTGCAGATACTCAGGCACACATGCTCAAAAAACACCCAGGTAATCATTTCCATATTTATTTTTCTTTGTATTCATATTCCTTTCCCCTTCATTCAGTATGTTTTCATTAAAACAATGCCAAGCCTCTCAAAGCGAGTTAAATAAGAGATTTTTGGGAATCCCATTTGAAGGGCCTCGCTCAAAGTGTGGTGGGCGTCTGTACCATGTCAGAGATTATGTGGGATGTTATTGACAAAAACTCAATGAGACCCTGGACTCTCCCAATCTGTTGTAACTGTGGTCACCCTGGCTCATTTTGATTCATTCAATGTACAAATGATTCAATATATTGGATCCAAGTATTAGCACAAATAGCATATTCAATCCATCAACTGTCACACATCAGCACCTTACAAAGAGCCAGGCCCCAGCTGTAAGCCTATAGCTTTTAGACATAAACCCCTTGTTGCAGTATTCTTCTAATTTATCAAACCCCCTCCAATTAAACATGATCCCCACTGGTTTGTGCACGCTACAGGGCAGTTAAGTCAAATTTCTCTGAGACTTTAGTCAGAAAAAATACAAAATGCCACATACATAAGTGTGCAAGAGGTTTCTACCCCTAAACTCAGCAAGACGTCTTGCATTTAGGACGAGATGAAACCAAAAGAAAACAACGGGAAATATGCATCACAGTCGGTTCGAGGGCACGCAGATCGAGGAGAGTGAGTCCATACTGCGCCAGTACGGCAAACTGAGCCATTTAATTGTTAGTGTGAACAATAAAACCCTACTAATACCAGCTAAATCCTGTTTATATTAAATAGGTGAGGTGTTTCTTTTATAGCATATGGAGAACTGGTTCTAATCATATTAAAATATCTTATGGTCTATGGTATGCACCTGTAAATGTAATTGACTGAAAGTGTTTTAACAAGCAACCACCACATTGCCCTCTTCAGGGAAAATAGAGAAACTGGAGAGGTGATGCCTGATGGGGTAGAGTCGCAAAATAGTAGAATGGAAGAATTAGCTACATTTAATATATTTGATGATTTGGTCTTCATCTTGCCTTGTTATTTTGCTTGACATTTATTCATGATTGAAATTAGTTATTTTAACCGGGTGGATACATTTATTACCTGGTAGTTTGTCAACACCGTATATTTCTGGCTGTTGTGTTTGGACTTGAGGTGGTGAAACTGAGGGAAATCAAAATGGTTAGCTACTGTGCCCCCACTCTTCTGAACTATAACAAGATCCAGGTGCGCTCTTACACACACACACACACACACACACACACACACACACACACACACACACACACACACACACACACACACACACACACACACACACACACACACCTCTGAGTGGCCCTAACTACACTGTGGAGTTGCAGTAATTAAATATGTTGGTGGTTACCTCTTAAGCCCCACGGACCCGGTTTCCGGGGCCGAAATCTCGTCATTTGCAGGAAACAACGTCTAAGGGACCTTAATATTTAATAAACTATGAATATTGTATATCCATATAGCGGGAACAAACTCATTTAACTGATCTTTTTCATTTTTTTTTCAAAAAAAACACACAATGCTAACACTGACCCTCTGAATTAGCCCCGAGCGAAAAATACTAACCTATTACTGCACCGAAAATCACTCCTAGCTCCCTTATTACTTATCCTAGCTGCACATCCAACACATCGTTTATGATCGTAAAGACACAGAATCTAACGGTGCCCACCTCAACACTGAAAGATACAAACTCATCAACAAAAACGTACATCAAAACATGTGGTGCTATGTAGCCTAAAACGCTAACATGGCTTACCTTGGTTTTGTCTGGTCAAAACTGGACTTCAATGGCATTAAAACAATAAAAACGATGCTGTAGTTAATCCATAGGTTAATATCCAATGTGACTGTGTCCCCTTTGAAATGTTGTGATAATCTATAAGCAATTCTTTCACACACACATACGGGTATTGGGCCGAGGGCGACACCGTACTTCCGGTATCTGCCATTTTACGCTAGGTGCAAGCAGGCAGAGGGTTTAGCCGTAGGCCTACACCGTCTAGGTGTTGCTAAGCTCCCTGTACTGAATATCATAGTCTATTGCCTTAATCAATATCTAGTCAACTCTAAAATACCACATATATGCAATGGCATGATAATATTATTGTAACAAGTGGGGTATTCACCTGGTGTTTCCAGAAATTAGACGTAGATGCAGCCAAAATCGACGAAGGCCACTTTCGAGGGTCGTTTTTCCGTACATCTGCAGGCAGTCTGTAAGGACAATCCGACAACCCACACAGCTCTAGTTTACGCTGGTAACAACCTAGAGCACACCCCTCAAGTCCAGAGATGTAATCCGAAGACATGCAGCGATTTCTTCGGTCGTTAATTCAGAAAAAAAACCTAGTGCGCTCTGCCTGGCTACATTAGCTAGCTGTTTATATTTGCACCTCCAGGATATTTGAACCTCCAGGAAAATGGCGTATTTATATATATATATATATATATATATGGCGCAGGTTGCATTGTGGGTAGCTCGTGACGTCACTGTGTGTGAAAGAATAAAACTGCAATTCCGTTTTCAAATATCAGAGCAGGGATATTCCTACGCTCTGTAGTAAGATTGCATGCGCAAAGACCATAGACTGTATATATAAAGGCAAAGACGCAACCTTTTTTTTTCAACATGAGTGTGTGCGGGACGATTTCCCTTCGATTCTATTGGCTCTAACAGTCAGGAAGAGATGTCACGTGTCAAAATCGAGCAAGGGGGGCCAGAGATAAGGAAAATCCACCCAAATGGCCCCAGAAGAGGTTGTTTTTGCTAAATCTGTCTAAAAAGGTTGTTTTGCATCAATCTTGATACAGGGTACTTATTATATGTTGTACTTTGGATTCCTAAAGCTTTTAGTCTACTAACCCATCATCCAAGGTTAGTTTTCACTATAAGTACAACATATTTTTTGGACGGACACTATAATTTACAGTTTTTTACCATTTTCAATCTGAATTTTCTTTAAAATAAAAAACATCTATATAGATTCTGACTTTTCTACATCCAACTCACAGGTTTATCATTACTTTGAGAACAAAGATTATTAATTTAACCCTTTTAGAAGGGAAGATATGGTCATTTGTTCTGGGAATGTCATTTTCGAGCCTGAAACCTGAAAAACAGGCTTGGGGCGGTGTTAAAAGTTCCTCTGGGCAGCAGTAGGACCACCATCTTGGTGCTTAGCTGCCGCTCATTTTCTGATCGCACAATTCGCACAAAAAAAATAGACTGCCCTGTTACACTACTTAAACACTGCATTCAAACACACATGTGTATACTTAAAAACACAAAATGTTGGCGGCCCTGCATGTAATCATCTCTGTCCCTGAGGCACTCTGGGCTGTATGCTGTTGGTCACGCTTTGACCCAGAAGTGCCGTCCACCATGCCGCTGTCTTTCATCACCATCTCCACGGTAACCACGCTTTAAGTCACCGTGACAATGAATTCCACCTGGGCCTGGGACACTTGCTTCCTTTACTCTAAGACCAACGTTCAACCACATCTCCGTATCTGCTCTACAGCCCTCCATAGATCTTTCTAACTCCATGTCATATGTCTAATCGGCCTCCCTGCTCTGTCCCTCACTCAATCACTCACACACTCTCCATGAACCCCCTTTGTGTCGGCTGTTTTCATAGCCTTCTGATCTTCTGCATTACGAGATGCACTGCCAGATTGACCAGTCAGGGGGCCATGGGGCAGAAATAAGCTGGAGGCCCCCTGTTTAAACCCTGTTTGCTCACTCTATATGCCCACAAGTGCAGTGCAAACAGAAATATTATTTTGATTGGTAAAAATATGTTGCTGTTTTTTTATTCTGAGTTTGCCGCTATACACGCATGTTATTTAATTACAGTTTGTACCGACAAATTGGCAATACAACTATGGAAGGCGGGTCCCCTAAAGATCTGGAGCTTGGCTGCCCTGTTGCCTGAATGTAAACAAAGAAAAATATATTCATAAGGTTTTGGGTAATGGGAAATAGTACAGAATAAGGCCTACCATTAACATTTGACCTCGTGTTCACCATGCAATTGCACGCTATTGATACAAGTCTATCCAGAAAAAACGAAAGTTCTCTGCTGCCCTCATGTGGTTGCACTGAGGAGGAGCAGGCAGTGAGTATTGGTGTTTTTTAGAAAGTCAGGTTTGTTTTTATTATTGTATTCTCCCATCATGCATTAGATGGTGCATGGTGGCCAAATCTACATATGAAACCTTTTTCTCTACATCCCAAGATATTTTAAGTTCTGTTAAAGTCTAAATACTCCTTCATTTACCACCAGTATAAACACTCACAGGAACAAGCAGCATTGTAACCAAGCTTTGTTATTTTGAATCCCCCACACTTTGGGGGCTACTGTTTTCTTCAGGATTATTGAGAAATTGAATATATTCTTCATTCTATGGATTTAGGATGTATTGTTTTCACTGTAGAAGTTGTACTTCATAGCCAATATATTTAATAGTAAAACATATATTTACAAACATAAATAAATAATAATTTAACAGCAAACATATTCCTGTTAACCAATCATACATGCATACTGTGGCCTATATAGTTTAGCAGCCAATAGGGTGTTTACACATGAACATACTGTATATGGGTGTATATGGTGTAGGGTAGCCTATATTTGGTCATGTGACAATCCACCCACCTGACCATATGTCATACAGATACTGCTTGCACGGAAAATGAACAATAACAATATTGTTGTAGCATTCATTTCAACAACTGCTGCTCACTTGAGTATGCAACTGCAACAGGAAAGCATCATCCACATCATCATTTCACAGTCAATTACATTAAACCCCTCATAAGAATCTTCAATCTCCATCTATTGATAGATTACAAACATGTCTTTGACTGTTTTCTTATAGATCGACCATGGCTGTTTAGCCATTACACGGAAAGTGCAAGTCAGTTTTGTCCAGGTTTTCTCCCTCTAGCGGCCACTGATATCTGGGCAGCAGTAACCGTCCACAGCCGCTTCCTCCTGTGGATCAGACGGAGGGAGAGAGAGGGGGGAGGAAGGACGCAGAATGGCGAACGTGCAGTGCTCCAAATGCACGGCCGAAAGAAGAGGGTTTCGGCGGGAACTTGATTCTTGGCGACACAAATTGATACACTGCGTTGGTATGATCAATTTGCAGTTGCATATTTTGTAAAAAATCAACCAGCGTCAAAGTGATTTCGCCCGGTAGCTGCTGGATCGCTACCCACAGCTATGTTAGATTGCTAGCTAGTGCTAGCTAAGCTAGTAGCCTGGCACTGTAGGTGGCCAGCGTTAGCCGTTAAGTTAAGCTGGCAGGCTAATATTTACCAGCTGGCTAGCCCGTCGAGTTTGGCTCCTTTTCTTTGTCCCTCTGAGCTAGCTTGATACCCACCGGTGCTAGCTCCGTCAAAGTGTGTTATCTGACTTGGATGATACTGTACATGTAGCATTAAGGCATAACACATATTTTGCAATGAACTGATCGCCAAACCGTAAGCTTAATTAGTTTATTGACATAATGTTGGCTATGCTAATATACTGCTAACATGCTATGCTAACATTAACGTTGTTGATGTTATTTGGGGGAGGGGATGGTTGCTACGGTAGAGCTGCTCATGTCAGTGCAATAATAGAAAAGCACACATCACGGGGGTCTCGACTAATGGTTTTCCTCGCACCGTTTGCTTTTTGAAACACCATATTTTATGCTTCAGAAACCGGTCACTTTAGGCTAGCTCACCCGAAGCTAGCTGGATTTTATCTGCTTTGTAGGCTAATGTTCAATCACAGTGACATCAACATCGTTATGCATGAACACCAATAAAAACATCAAAGTAACAATGTTAATACTATTTACGAATTTTGTTTCTTTGGAGTTTACCAAGTTAATATTTAGACTCTATTCAAGTGTGTATGTGTTGCTGACAGTTGGGTATCGTAGTCCGCTTATCTGTCAGATCTGTTACCGTCACACTGTTCCAGTAAAGTACACGGATAAAATGGGAGGGACACATATCACTCTAATGTTAGGCAACTCAAATATGCATAAGTTATTCGTATTAGTACTGAACGACTGTTCTGTTCATTTTGTCTTGCAGGGTTTGAAAGCATTCTGGAGGGAATCTATGGCCCACTGTTGCTGAAGGACCTCAATTTATTTGATGGTGGGTTTTTAAACGTCCTAACTTTTTGTAATCCTAGACATATTTTATATTTGAATATCAAGTTTTAAGCAGACATTACTTAGACAGGAGTAAATGGTGCTTTCTTTGTGCAATATTTTCAGGATTTTTGAACATTCGGTTCTCTAGTGAATATTTATGGCAGTGTGACAACGTATGGTGTATTTAGTCAACCTGTACATTATTAACTAAATACCGTATTATTTGTTACATTTAAGTTTGCCACTTAAATGTACCAAACTTAAATATATGAGATTAACCTTGTTAAATCGAGTAGTATGGTGTGTTTTCATTCATGATACATTTATAATTTGAATTGATCTATAACATCTGTAGAACTATGAAAATATAGTTTAACCCAAATCTGCCAGGCCAACATAATGTAATCACATCACTTTACATTATTTCATGTCTACTGCAGGCCAGCCAATGTTTGGCCTTTGAACATTTTTGGGAATCAAAAGTTAAAATGGGTTGTCTTTTTTTAAATTGCAATAAACAGAAAATGCAGCTATATCCTAAAGTAAACCTAGCTACTAACTGCTACACTCTGGTATCAAACAAGACTAAACACTACATGGCACCTTTATTGCTCCTAGTTAAAGTTAATAAATTAAGGAGTACAATATTTTTTTTTCAAGGGCATACGCCTTAACTTGCAAACAGGTAAACATCATGCTACTCAGTAGTTATCATAATAATACTTCTTGTTTGGCACTTTTATAGAATAGAATATAAGCCTTAATTGCCATTATACAATGAAAAGAGAAGAGTTACTCCTTTTTAAGGTGCCATCAAAACATTCAGAAAATATAAAAATAAAAAAATAAAGACATGCAGCATTCCTAGTTATGTTTAAAAATAAAAAAACATATTAACATAAGTGTAGGTAATAAAAAAAAAATCCAATAATTAAAAGAATCTTAAATTATTTGCAAATGTAATCCCAGCTCATTTCATTATTATCTGATCTTTGCAAATGTATCCATTGTATCTATCAGGGGTATACACCACTTTATTCACTGCAGCTCTTAATATCTCAGTTTGCCATCACAGGCCTCCAGCACTTACAACAACAAAAAGACACAGCTCGTTTGACACAATCTGTTCTCTCAATGCAGTCAGCAGTGCCATCTGGAGTCTGAGTAAGGTTAGACAGGAACATAATCTGATGATGTGTCACTTTCCTCATTCACACCAACGCAACTCCAGTTCAAGCTCCGTGCTAGAGCTTTTCAGGTTCAGAACTGGTTCTTCGGTTTAGCTCCGGCTCTTTTCACACCGCCCAGAGTCCGACTGGTGCTGCGTCATTGCATCATCGTTTGCGTCATGACGTAACCGTTTGCGTGCCTGCTTCATAAAGCCAAACCGCGCGGAAACCCCTCACAGCTCACACCGACAACAACAACAATGGCCGATTGTGTTGAAGCGCTACTCGTTTTGGTTTTGCTCTGTCGAAACGAAATGGGACGACTTTACTACCAACTTTACAGTCATTACATGCTACATTCAAAACTGCTTTACAATCGTAATCATCAACTTCAACGACGATTCCGATTCCCCCTGCCCCCACCTCGACGTAAGTGTGACGTATGCGGTGCTTTTGCTCTAGCCGGACAATTTTTGGGTGCTTGAAACAAACCGGATTCCGGAGCTAAGAGGCTGCGATGTGAACAGGAAAACCCGGTGCTTTTCAAGCTCCAGCTCCGAACCGGCCCTGAAACACCATGGGTGTGAATGACTATATAGAGACATGGCAGTCATGATGAAATGATTGACGACATTCATATCAATCAATCAATCAATGTTTATTTATATAGCCCAATATCACAAATGTTACATTTGTCTCAGTGGTCTTCACAGTTTGTACAGAATATCAGTATGACAATACGACACCCTCTGTCCTTAGACCCTCACATCGTACAAGGAAAAACTTCAGGGAGAGCAACAGAGGAGGGATCCCTCTCCCAGGACGGACAGACGTGCAATAGATGCCGTGTGTAAATTGAAAAGATAATACATTTGCAACATATATCCTGCCTTTATATTTTAAAAGGGCTGAGCAAAGTGTGCTTGTAACAGCTCTTATTGAGGGCAAATCAAATATTTACTCATCATTGCTTTTGAATTGTATACAATATATATTAAAATGTGTGTGTATTTAATATCGTAATAAATGTTCTGGAACTTTTATTTAGAAAACATTAATTTATTAAATAACTACTTCAACCAATCCAATATTGTTACAATGCAGTCTTTCTCTTTGATTTGCAACAATGCTCATAACCGTCTACGGCCCCATTCAAATCTAAATCGCACTCGTGGCATACATGTGTGTGATGATGATGTTTGGAAACAACCTCCTGTCAATCGAGTAAGCTGTTTGAAGTCTTTACGTATTAATGCCTGGTTATGTGTAATTGTGTCTTTCAGACTGCGAACCTCAAGAGTTGGATGACTGGTCCCTAGAAACAAATTGCGCTCAATGTTCATTCTGCAACCTTCCCCTTGACAAGCTCAGCAGTGTGAGTATTTTTCTAGTCCAGATAATATTAGTGTGTTTGTCTGTTGAACGTATTTATATGATATGGTTTAATATAAGATGAAGAAAAAATAAGATATACAGCAATCGGATAAGTAACCTTGTATCTTTTTCTTGTAGGATCATGCACCTGCAGCCACCTCGCCCCTCTCCTCCCCCTCTGATTACTCTCCCTGCCAGGCTCCAAACATCTCTGAGAGCAGCCAATCAGCACACAGGTTTCTCCATGCTGTGTTTTACCAGAAAGGTAAGCCTTTTGATGCATGGCACACACATTGTAACTTCTGATACACTCATGCTCCTGTCAAAGGCGCACAGTAGTTATCTAGTTGCTTTCTTAAAGGTGGGGTAGGTAAGTTTGAGAAACCGGTTTGAGATACACTTTTTGTTATATTCCATGGAATGCTCTTAACATCCCGATAGCAATGAATATCTTAAGTGCTTTGACAAAAAATCCATAAAACAATTTCATCTGTGGAAGCTGTGGCGCTGTAAAAAGCACGACCAATCATTTTAGCCGGCCCGGCTAAAATAACTGGATGGCCTACCTGCCTGTCAGCCTTCCATCTGTGCACAAACTTATCTCGTGCCCTCATTGGTCATGTGCGCGTTCCTGTGTGTTGGAGGAGGGGCTCTGTAAGGAAGTGGCAGATTTTTTCCGGCTGTGTATTTTCAAATTCTAGCGCACTCGAGCTGGTTTCTCCAAAATTACCTACCCCACCTTTTAATAGATATAAAAGTCTAAAGAGAATTCAATGTCCTGTTCTTCATTAGATGTGGCACTGGGCTGCGATTTCAAAATCCCTCTGGTTGCCCAGGAGCTAATGAAGAAGATGATACATCAGTTTGCCTTGGAGTACGCATCCAAGTGCCTACAACACACCAGTACAAATGGTGCTACAACTAGGACCTCATCACCTCTGTCACAAACATCAGATGCCCCTCTGGACCTCACAGTGAACCGAACTGGAAACGAGAAAGAAAGTGAAAGTGACCCAGGTAGTAGAGGTGTTTCAAATATTAGGAATTGAATGCCAATAAATGAATGTTTCCAGCCTGCAAAGTTTTAAGACTGTAACATTGATGTTTTCTTAAGGTACGAAACCTCTGTAACTCAAACCCTAATCAGTTAACATGATTTCTTCTTGTAACAGATGCCGTGCTCGACCTCTCCAACAGGAACTCTGCTTCGTCAACATCAATAAAAGGAAAAGCTTCAGGGTAAGAGTTTTTCTTTATATTTGAATTGCCTCTGGCTCGTACTTTCCACCTTCGTGGTATTCCTCCGCGTGGCAAATGCAGAAGGAAACCCTATCATTAATATTATTTTTAAATGGGGGGCTATTCCCGAATACAATAATTAAATTACAGGACCTAAGCATTTTTGTCCAAACCCAGTAGGACTTTGCATGTGAGGAAATACCGATTTTTAACTGAGTTCAGCATTATAAGCAGTAATTTCATAGTTGAACAGCAAGGCTCAAATTGAAAGGTTAGCATCAACACTGTTTTGTACTACTGTTGTTTTTAACAGCGCTACTCTCTGGCCTATTTGAGGATATCTGTTCATTGTTAGTTATTAGGAGAGCTAGCTTGTGTCTTGTGTTTTAGTTCTATGGGGATGACTCTTTTATCTTTTGAGCGGTAACGTCACAGCACTGGCACTATCATATTTGCGAACATGATTGCACAATGAGGAGAACATTGCAGTACCTCATAACGATTTTACCTCCTTTTTTTATGATGAGTTTGATTATTCAACCTTCAAGCATGTAGGACTCTCGCTGAAGGATATCACAAAACTACAAGGGTTGTGTGTGAGCGCCAAAGTAAGCCCAGCCATTCACAGACAGTCCCACCTGGACGTGAAGAGGCTTTGCCACACACACAAGACGTGTGTAAGAGACACACAGCAGCAGTGTGTGAGAACAGACAGACATGAAACATAAGAGTCGCAGTGATGTTACCAACACAATACATAAATGAGTGGACCCCTCGCTCTGCACTCCCCCTGTCCCCTATGCCAAAATCAAACCCCCTCCATCTCCTCCATCCTGACCCTGCTGTTTGGTCCTCCATTCCCTAGGAGGCAGCGAAGGCAGAAGGAGGAGTACATTGAGAGGAGCTTGGAGCTGTCTGAGGGATTGCTGTCCAAGGCCTTGAAGGACATACGTTCAGGGAGGCTGCAGGAGCAGCGGGCCGCATTGCTTTATGGGATTCCCCTTCGTACCCTGAGGCAAGGTCTAGACGGCTTGGCTGAAGGGAGGCTGGGGATGCTTCATCAACTCGCACCAGGAAGCAGGGATGAAGTGACATCATACAATGTGATGTCATCAATGTTTGGCGGCGAAGCTCGTCTTGTTCTTCAGAAGGTGGCGGCGTGGGCGGAGCAGGCAGAAATTGGAGGAGCTGCAGAGGAGAATGGTGACTTTAGTTTCTCTTCATCCTCCCTCTCCTTTTATAAGCCAAGTGGTCTACACAAAACCCTCCCCAACTCTTTTCCCCAGCTCAGGGATGCTCTCCAGCCTCCACCAAGCCCCACTCCCAGTCTGGAGCAACCAACGTCCCTGCGTATTCCTCAAGTTCGCTCCATGGCTGACCATAACAGGGCGATCCCCGCTGAGAATGGCTGCTCGGCTGAAAACCTGCATCAACGTACCTCATCAATGGAGGGTACTGCCAGTTCATCGACAGCTACTGCTAGACCCTCATCTCTCTTCAAACTCAGACCCCCTTTCTTACCACATGGCTGTCCAGGCAGTGCCAACCAGTCACCTCATCGCCTCGGACCACGCGGGTCCTCACTGGATGACTCAGAAGACGGGGGCAGGGATAAAGACAAGCAACCAAGAAAGAAGCGTGGAAGATACCGCCAGTACGACTTCGATCTGTTGGAGGAGGCCATCACTATGGTGATGGGAGGTCGCATGAGCGTGTCCAAGGCCCAGGGGATTTACGGGGTGCCCCATAGCACACTGGAGTACAAAGTCAAAGAGCGCACTGGAACTCTGAAGAACCCGCCCAAGAAGAAATCTGCCATATTTTGTTCATCCAATTCCAACTCGTCTGGTTCTGGAACCATGACGGGTTCCACTAACTCAGGGACTCTTGCCTCAGCTGCTGGCGCAAAGATGTTCTAGAACACATAACGCCTCTAGAACTCCTCAACACTTGAACTCATCACCTCTGACAAGATACATGTTTTCTGGAGGCACTTGTTTAAACACAACACATGCCTTTACAAAGTATATGGATATCGATATTCAGGTCTTTTAACTATGTGTCTGTTATGTGACAGTCATACTTTTCGCTGTATTTCTAGCTTTTTCCTAGGCTTTGTTTAGTGGAGCTACACGCGTTTATGAGGCCGTCGTGCAGCTTTGGTTCAGCAAAACTCCTCGTAGCTTCATTTCTTTTCTATATCACTAAACCTAAAAGATCTTAAAAGATATGGCTTGTGTCAAATTTTCCATAAACTTTGTCTTAAACTTTAGTCAGGTATAACAGAAAATGTTCTGCATTTGTCCACTACTTTTACAATTAATCTTATCATCCGGTGTGTTACAGGTGCCCTTTATATTTTGAAGACAAAGCCATTTTTGTAAACAAAATGTTGTAATGCACAGAGCTTGTGCATTACAACACGGTATTACTCACTGGCTACAATGATCAATCAGTTGTTGGTTTTGGTCTTGTTTTTATGTCTATTATTCGTTTTCTTCATCAAGGAGAAAAACTGACAGTGATTGTTTTTCACTAGATTGCCCAGGATTAAGTATGATAAATACAGTTGTGGACCTCTGAGAGCTATCAAATAAAGTATGACTTTTGCTAGCTATTAGGTTATTCAGGTTTGATTCTATTCTTAAAGCTCCTTCTTAAAGGAGCGTTGATGATTGTCATTTACAGCTTTCTATCTCTCTCTGGGTATTTTACCTGGGCTACTGAAGTGACTTAGAGCCATTATAACAGATTAAAAACTCATTGCTGTTTTTAGAGACCTCAACAAACGGGGAGATTGTACACTATAAACTGCTGTGGTCGCTGCATCTTCACTGAGTTTTTGTTGAAGAGATTAGTTTATGAAAGCCATTTTGTGTCCTCATAATTCTCCTTTCTATTTGTGCAAACTAGTCTGAACATTGTATTGAGTGTAGTTGGAATGCAACTGTGCAGCATGTTTTCAATGTGCACTGATAAGCTTGGGAAATGTATGTTATTGTGTATGTCTACCTTTTGTAAAAGATGTTGTTTTGTCATCACATATATTTATTAATTCTGCTACTGTAGCTGTATTACTGTAAACCTCATTCATGACTGCTGCTTAAAACTGAACTCTACTGGATTGTTTCCCTGGCACAAAGAGGCGTAGCTACAACAAAGAAGCTTCATTTAACTTATTTCAATGCATTGTGTGTAATTTACATGAGATTAGGTGCATGTATAGGGTTTAATGTTTTTGATGGTTGATTGTGTAGGCTACTGGAGGTTACAGTCGTTTTGACAATGACTTGATTCAGTGTAAGGCTTTCAGGCTTTTTTGTTTGTGTCTGGGGAAATGCTAAATGTTGCGTCTATGCTTGTGTCTGCCTCTGAGATGGGCATATTTCCATTAACAGTGCTACTACCAAAGCAGCAGTTCAGGGTTACCCACACAAAGCTGCTTTGATTTTATTTTGCTGCAATGTCAGTCTGCCTGTCTCTCTCTCTCTAACCTCGTTGCCACATATATACCTCTGAATTTTATCTGCCTATATCCCAGTGTCAGGTTTCACGTCAAGGACTCTGTGATACGATACTGAATCTGCTGGGGTATGAGCTCTTGTTAGCTTACAAACACGTCTGAGAAGTTTGTCTCTCAAGGAACAACACTAGGGTGTAAATGTATTGCCATCAACAACATTTAAACTCCTTCAAGTAATTGTTTTAATTATTGTAGGATTCTTCAGCCGTTTTGTTGTGAAATAATTGTTTTTAAATGGTTTTAATTCGACCCTGTGGCATACAGGAGATATGCCATGTTTTTAGCTTGCAGATAAACTTGGTGCAAGTTTTTGTCCTTGTTGGTTATATTTGTATTTGTAATTTGAATGGTAATCGACGTACAAGTTTTTAATTTTGTTAAGCCTTTTGGTCAGATTGATAGGCATTTCAATCATTGTAATTTAGGCAACTATACAACTACTGATGTCTCCGCTCCTGAATGTCTCCGCTTTGTACAGTACACAATGCCTGTGTCCGGGGCCGCAGCATGATGTGTCTACTCTGGGAATTATCTGCTATTTTTATCAAACGGCCTGTTTTTTAACAAGCCTAAACACCTCTTAGAATTGAAAAGTAATCATTGTATGTGTTTAATTACAGTTTATTCTTAGAACACACTGGTGCTTATTTTCAACTTGAGATTAATTTGCATTTATTGTTTTTGACTACTGGCAAGTTTTTTGAATGACAGATATCTTCTATGTATGCATAAATCAACTATTGCACTATGATTTATAAGCAGCATTTTTATTGTAGAAACCTTCTTTTGATGTTGCTGCATACTTATTTATGATTGTGCTTCAGAACTGTGATTTTACTAGCTTGATTGTTGTAGTAATTGATTTGTAATTGGGCACTTTGATGCAATGTGAAATGTGTATTTCTGCATGGACGCTTTAAATGTTAGCCCATATAATTTATTTGATCCTAAAAAGACACCCTTTACTATTGTGGTTGTTTAGTGCTTATGTTATTATTACATTATTTAAGTGATTTAAAAAAAAAAACCTCAACAGTCACATTACATAATGTAATACTCTTATACTGCGTCCAGTCCAACAAAACCCTGACAAGGACTGTACTTAAACAGCACTCGAAGTGTTGGAAATACTATCCAATTAAAAACAGAGACACTTAAAATAATATATTAAAATCAGTTAGTTAAGAAGTGAAATAAATCACTCACTGTACCTGATTTAAAAGTAAGTTGATTTGAACATTAGATTTTGTGTGCTGTTAGTTTTGTTGTTGGAAGTGCTGTTAAAAAAACAATTTGTTTAAGCGTTCTACAATCGTTCCTTCTGCTCTAGCAGAATGTTATCTTTTGCCTTCAGCAACTCATCAATAAAACAATTCTCTAATCAATCGCCTGTCATTATTTTTCTAAAAAAAGTGGTTTGTGGATCATCAACAGTTTACAAGGAAAATGGTTGTTTTACTTAAATAAATTATTTTGCATGTCTGCTAGAAAAAGTCAGTTTGTTCAACCAGAATTTTGTAATCCAGTTGAGATCTTATTCACATTAAAGTGTATGCAGCAAAAGCCAAATGTGTTGGTGTAAACATGTTTTTTATCTCTTCTATAATACAGCAATAGGAAAAAGCATGCAAGAGTAATTAATAAGAGATCAATAACATTGCACATCATATGTATGCATGGAGACATTAGGGTTGTAGACCTCTGAAAATGTTTGCGTCATTTAACAAGGTGCAAGATAACAGAATATTCACTAATGGAGGAAGTGGAAACCATCTACCAGGCATGATTAATTAACACAATATTTTAATATAAAAATGTGTCAGACACCTTGAGTACTTTTTTAATGTTTGTCATATTCAACTGTGCTTCGCTATGAGTAAAACTCCATTCTTTTTATTTTTGTCTTTAGCTTCCTGTTGTCGTCGTCAAAGGAAGAATTGGGAGATCTGGGACAGCGAGGGACTCAGCTCCGTCAGAGCTCTGCGTTAGGTGCTGTTCTCAGCTTGCTCTGCTCAGCACATCGTTCCTTACTCTACCACATCCTGAAGCTGGCATGCCAGGAAAAAATGCTGTTGTTTCTTAATCACAGAGCTGAAGGTCAAACGGAATCTCACTCCTCTTACTGTGGTGTAAGCCAACAGGATATTGTTACCCCTAATGCAGTCCCATTTAGTGAATGTAAAGCCCATAACAGCAACTCATTCTGCCCCTCAATTGACTTTGATCATCAAGATCTTGGCAGCGCAATGTATCATCCAGGAGACTCCACGTCCAAATGTAGCATCCATCACTTCTCTTTAACAGACTGTAAAAGTGACAGTCCTCTGGGCTCAAGCTACAGCTGTGTGCAGAGGTGCAGGAGGGAAACCTACACCGCTATGTGCCCCAAGAGGCTGCACTGCATTTCCGGCCAAAGCCTGGCTGCAGGTCATATAAACAACCTAGTGTGTTCATTTACATCCTCTCCTTCGTTATCCCAATCCTCTTCAGTTTGCACCCCCTCCTCTAGTTTATGCCCTTCTTCATCGATTTGCTGTAACCAACACAACCCCCACTCTTGTCCCTGCTATTCAAGCCATGCCTGTCTGACGCAGGTCAGGAACTCAATAGAAAAAGGGATGGGAGATGGAGATCCTCCTTGTCCTGTCCTGAAGAGAGAGCAGAGCCCCTCTCCTCCTCCACTGTCCCCTATGCCCTCAGACATGGATACAAAAACTGATGAAAAGCCACCCTCTCTTCTTCACCATAGACAAGAGAAGGAAACTGACCTAATTGTTAAAGATGGCATGGTGAATGAACGCCAACAGGAAGCAGGTGTGGATACAGCTACAGAAATGGAGCGATACTGTAGCACCCCAAGCAGTATACATTCTGAGCAAAACCCAAGTGGGACTTCACTGCAAGATGTTGTGAATCGGTTCAGTGAGAAACTGGAGACAATCGGACCTATAGAGAAGGATATACCTCTGGTATTCACAGCCGTTAATGTCTCTAAAAAGGAGTGGCCACAGTGTCCCTCGACAAGTCAGAACCTGCAGTTTCAGGCTGATGCCCATTTGACTGAAATTATCACAACAGTGCTTCACACAGGCAGTGCTAGTGACTACAATCTCAGTGAGCTGTTCAATCGCCATGACAGCAAAGAGCCCAAGTCACCTAATACTCGCTCACGACGACGCCAAGAAGTCCTTGCTGCTATAGCAACACCTGCTGATGATGCTTCAACCAGAAGGCAAACCTTAAAAATTAAACGAGAGCTTGCTGACCTGTCTTACAGTAGAAGGAAGGCGCGACAGGCAAAGAGGCAAAGATTGAATGATGGAGATGTTGCTGCAAATACATTACACACTTTATCAGATTCAAACCTAATTAAAGAGGATTCTCAAAACGAAATGGAGCTAGGTGTTGAACCTGCAGAGAACCATAGTTTTAGGGAGGGACCACTGGACATTATCATTGCAAAAAGTGACAATGAAATAAAAGAGGAGATAAAAGCATATATAGTAACAGAAGGAGTTCAGATCATTCAAGCAGAGGAGAAAGAAAGGGAAATATCCTTTGGGGGAAAAGATCTTACCCACTCAGGCACTTTACCTACCCCTGAGCTACTGAGTACATTTGGCATACAAGGCTTGAAGGGGGACAGTGTACAGACAAAGAAGATGGCAATGACTGCAACCTCGGCAAAACGGTGCAGCAGGCCCGATGGTATGGGTACTGATGCTGTAAAGGAAATGAACAGTGATAACGAAGCCTCCTCAGGTCAAAGCACTGATGGTGACAATAGACGAGGCATAGGTAAGGATTACCATAATCCAAATGGAAATAGGCAGAAAGGTCCGTCACACCACTCCAAGGACTCAGGGCGAACCAGGAGACATATAGTGCCTCCACAGCGTTTCTCCTCTTATGTCACAGAGCCCAGGAAGATGTTTTATGTTTCATGTTTCTCTGAAAACACCTCCAACCAGGAAACTGAAATGGACAACGTTTTGACATCTAGCACCATAGATGCCTTATCCAAAGTTCCAGACGCTGAGGGCTCTAAACTGGAATCAATAAGGGAAGCCCTTTTGTCCTCATCTCAATCGCCAGAGAGAGATGAGTGTGAAACATCCTACACAGAATCGAAAGGTTTTTCCACAAATCAGGTCACTCCACAGGTCCCTGTTGCTGCCAAAGCAAAGAGTCAAACAAAGCAAAGCATGGACAATGAAACAGATGGCAGCAACTCTGATGACAAGCTTTTTAGAAGGCTGCGGTCATCTCCAAAAAGAATGCAGTACTCAAAGACAGCTTCAAGTACTCTCCAAAACCCATCAAATATGGATGTCCCAATGAAGTCTGCTACCTGTTTTGAAAGCCCTCCCAACTCCCAAGTCCAGTACACTAGTCCAATAAAGCTTATGTTTGTATCACCAGTAAAGTATAAGGAAGGGGTCAGATATAGTCTTAAATCTGCATCTTCTGGTTCTAGTGAACAGGAACCCTTTGACCCCTGTATAGTGTCTTCATGGTCAGGAACAAAAAGTCAGACAACTGAGTTGTGTACTTCACCAGTAAAGGTTCTTTCTTCAACACCGAAATCTGCAACTTCTCCTGCAAAATCTGCTTCATCAACACTTAGGTCAGGTCCTTCACCAGCCAAGTCCTCTTCTTCACCCAAGTTAGCTTCTTTATCACCAAAGTCGTCATCTTCCCCCAAGTCAGCGTCTTCACCAGCCAAGTCTGGTTCTTCACCACTCAAGTCAGCATCTTCACCCAAGTCTGCTTCATCGTCACCTAAAATAGGTTCCAGGCGATCAGGCGAAGGCACTCCGACTAAGCATGTGGATGTAGCTGAAAGCCAGAGATCACCAGGTGGCTCAATGTCTTTCCATGAAACCACTCCAAAAAGGCGTCCAGGCCGGCCAAAGAAGCTGGGGCCACAACTTGAGCAAAAGGCAAAGAGGCCAATCGGTCGACCACGCAAGGAGAAGGCTGTGGATTCAGTACTGGGGGAAAAAACAGTAAATGGAAAATCTTTTACAGCATACGAGGCTGAGGAAAATGTAAACAAGAACTTAAAAATAACAGTCGTGTTTGGCCGTTCTAGGAGAAACAAACGAACCGTGGCCGAGGGATTTGACCAGCTGCAAACAGAATTCCATGATGCTTGTCAAGCAGTTGGCCTTAAAAGTGATTTGAGTATTTTAGTGCACAACTCTGAGACCAATTCAAGTAGCATCAAAAGAGCAGCATCAGAATTGTCAGATGAATTCAGTTTTGTCAGTCCTCTTAAACAGTCTGCCCCTCAATCTAGCAGTACCATCAAATGTCAGAAACGGGATGACTCTGCACCCTCAAGGAAACCAGGTAGACCTGCAAAAGTTAAAATCTCTGGAATCTCAGTCACAGTAACTACAGTGTCTCCTCGTCATCGTAAAATTCTGATAAATAAGGATACTCGGCAGACTCCTGAAACACTAATTCCTAAGAAAGTACTCCTACCAGAATTCCAATCTGCCATTGAGCCCCGGACAATCAGTCGACAGTCATCTAGCAAAATCAGTCAAATTGAAGAAGGGATTGAAATAGAGGATGAAAATAAAGACAAATTGCCAACGCAGCCTGTTGCAGTGCGTCACTCAATGAGAGTGAGAAAGCCTTCAATCCACTTTCTGCACGCTGTTGCCACCTCTAGATCATACAGCCACAGCAATGCTCTGCTACGGCGCTCCAAACAACTTCTGCTCAACAAGGCCAGCAATGAAAGGAGACAGGGGGAGCAACCGAGTAGTGTGGAGACTTTAAGGGAGAGAAGACGGCCCTGTGAACAAGAGAAGAATCACATATCTCAGGACCTTGGCAGAGTGGCCGGAGTATCTGTAGATTCAATCTTTACCCCAAGGGAGACGCTAAGGTGGTGGACACCATCAGCAGAAGAAAATACTATGAGTGAGGAGCTTGCCAGGCGAATACGAGTCATCTCTGACACTTGGGTCTCAAACACTGGGGAGAACCAAGTAAAAGAGACTGCTTTTAAATCGAAACAAGGCACGAGTTCATTTGCCAGGAGGTCCAAACATTCCTCTGTGGTACGAACCCTGTTTGACTGTCCTCCTGAGGAACCAAGGTCCTGTAGTATGCAGCAGGTCTGTTCCTGGTTTATGAAAACCACAGAGACACAGTCCCTTTCTATTGTCAAGAAGGCAAGCTCACGTAATTCTTACGAACTGATGCATTTTCCTCGTACTATCAATAAAGAGAGTGTTTGCACCAGTCCTCAGGCCCAGCGACTGCGCAAACACATCAAGAAATTTGCCAAAACTGTGCCAAAAAGTCCTTTGCAACATCAACAAGCTCAAAGAAGATTGAGGAAGAGAAATAAGAAGATAAGGCGACAACTTTTTGCCACAGGTCGGCTCAATCAAAGAGCCCAATGGTGGAGAAGCAGATCATTTGGCAAATATCTGACCACTCTATTTAGAGCAAAGATAAAGTTCCTAACCCGAAAAGAAAGGGAGAGGTGTCAAAAGAAGCACAGGAGTAAGAAAAACATAAATGTAGCTACACGTTCAAATGGACAGAAAGTAACTGGACTACTACCAAAACGTAAAACATTACGTAGATCAGCAAGAGGTCAGTTATCTGACTGTTTGGAAAACGGTTCTGTTAACCAAACGCAGGAGCCTGCGGAGGTACCGAAAGAGCACAACATCTGCTCCAAAGCCTGGAGTCCTGAGACACTGAAGGAATGCAGAGTGTTTCTGAGGAAGATTAACTCTCCGGACAATGAATCAACTGAGGAAGAGTGGGACTCCTGTACTGTGACACTGGATGATGGGTCACCTTCGGCATACCTCTTAGCAGGAAGGAAGAAAGAACTTGTAGGAGTTGTTAAAGCTGTGAAAACTGAAAGAATAAGGAGTACCATCTCAAGAGAGCAAGCCGGTTCTGCACTGAAATCAGTCCAGGTGCAGGATGAGATGCCAGAGAGGAGGAGGAATGGCAAATACAAAAGTCCTTTGGTTGCTTCTACTGAACCACCGCAACCACCACCAGCGAAAATGTTGAGACAATCGCGAGTGAGAGGCCTTACCGGGCCGAGATGGTGCGACTTTGTTTTTGGTAACTACCTTGCTTATTTTATTAACATTTTATTTTCAATTTTGAGTTTCTATATCAATTTTTCCCATTTCTCTTCTCTGACAGAAAACTAATTGAAGCATGATGCCTCCTCCTCCGACCTGGGGAAGGGACTGTTGCTTAACGTGGTGCCTTTGGACATTGAGCTGACCACAAGGACTGACCAATCCCGCTATGATTCAGTCTTACACTCAGCAATTATGTAGCAGTCTAACTTAACAAAAGCTTGATGTTGCACTATTTTTATCTATGGATATGTACAGAAATGTTAATTTTTTTTTATTGCATTTTTCTTTCTGAGCGCGTATAGTAGATCAAATCATTACGGTGAAGAGAGTTTTTGGGGATATGTGCTTAAAACAGTGAGCCATGTCAGAGTAGCTGTAATTAAAGGAAAGGCTTGAGATCATGCCGATAGTGCCATCTCCCCCAAAACATACCTCATTATCAATGCCACCACTTATTCTAGACAATGCCCTTACGAATGTACAGCCCTAAAAACCCCCCCAAAATTAATTTAATGTGTTTTTGTATTTATAGTCACCCTTACTTTGGCACTGTTAAAATAAAATGCTAATTTAATATAATACGTTTTTTAGATTTTGGTAAACGTATGTTGAAAACTAATTTTATTTTCCTAATCCGAGCCCTGTTTGCAATATATTTGTTGATGCTTCTGTCGCTGTTGTATTGCAAGTTAGTAGCCAAAATGTAGTGTGAATGAAGGACTCTTTATCTCTTTAAAGAAGCCCCATTTTTACCCCAATCATTCTGTAAATTGGCTCCAACTATGACATTGTGTATTTAACTACAGTAATTGGCGATCCATCTGTACTGAAACCAAATACTATGTCACTATTTCTTTGAGTTTATTTAAAACAAATATCTGCAAGTCTAAGCAACAAAACGGCCATTAATCCCAATATACATGTTTTAGCTGACTAAATATACAGCCCCACACAATGTAGTCATATGTGAAGAGATTTAGAAGTGATGCAGTTTTAGAGGGAAAGAAGGTATTCTTATTAATTTGTTGGTTTGTGGTATCCGTCTTGTTTTATTCAGTTACTTTTATGTGAATGTCATCTTGTTTTCACCCAAAGCAGATACTGTATGTTAGTGTCGGATCTACTCCTTGCACTATTTCATCTGAGATTATTAACCCCACTACACAGATTCCTCCCCGATATTTTGCACATCCCGTGTCCCACTGCCAAACCCTACTGTAAAACTAGAGGATCTATTTGGTGCAATACAAACCCAGATGATTTATCAATATGTAGTAATTATTTTATTGCTGACAGATGAATGGATGTACACAATTACCAATGGCCTGGGATGTTACTTCAGTTACATAGCCATGTAATGTGATTTTAGAGGATATTACATACTTTATTTTTTCTCCCACCTGCTTTGTTCTCCTCATGAAGCTGAAAAATAACAGATCCTTAATTGTTATAATAGCATTAAATTGTTTATCATAAATCTACTAGCATTATTTACTGTTAATAAGGTGGAATATGTGTTGCTGTTGCGTTTTCTCTTGAGTTTCTGTGTTTGCAGCAAGACCTCCACTGGTGCTCAGCTAAGACTATTTTGCTTATCAACTGAGTGATAGACATGGCCAGATTGATGATCTGTTAACACTAATCTTGGATCATTATAGTGTTAAGAGCTCAGGGAGATCCAAGATGTCTGGCTGTAGGTCAAAGCTTAAACCTGTAGTGTGTGTGTTGTGTCTGACTATCCTTGTATGTGCGTCACTGTGGTTGCCCTCAACACGAGGGATGTGGGGTGGCCCAGTCTTGTGATCAGTGCTCTATTGAAGAACCTGGTGCTAAACATCTGTTGTATATTTTCTTTATCATGTGTTTTTATACTGTCCATTACAGATGCAACAAAGAGGTGTCTGTGATCGGAATAATAAAGAGTCTTTCTAAAAATAACCAGTGAGAAATATTATTGTAAAAAAATAAAGTAGAGTGTAGTGCTCGACACCGGTACTGAGAACATTCAGGATTATCTAAGGAATTTGCTTTTGATCTTTTTCTTCATTGGCACAAAGCTGCCATTTCCCAACCTGAAGATTTCAATGTAATATGAAATGGTTAAAAAATTGTGCGACTCAACAGAAAACCATTATTTTTGTCTGGAAAGTGAAGCAAATGCATCAGCCCCTTGCATATTTCACCAGCATTTGGCTAGTGCTCATTTCAAAAGCTGTATTTTCACCTCTTCTATCGAAGGAGCTTGAAGTGCTCACATCTAGGGTTGTTAGTTTTTGCACCACATACATTATTTAAAAAAACAACCGACTTCATGGTAGAGACAGAAGCACCTGCAGTATGTTAATATGAAATTATTTGAAAGCTATTGTTCATGTAATGCTTAATTGAAAATGCCATAGTGCTGATTACATATAATATAAGCTCACATGCTTTAATTATATAATATTATAAAGTATCCTCATTTTCAGTTTTATATTATATAATTATGGTCCCGTTTTTTTTTAGTGTGAAACTGATTCTTGGTGTGACATAATCCACGCACTGTTACAATGTTTGGCACCACTGATCTGGTGTTGGGATAATGAAAAGAGGACCAGTTTTATTGACATGTATTTCACTTTAATGATTAAAATGATAAAAGTTGAAAATAAGAAACACAGATTAAAAAGGAACTATGACAACATATAAAGAGGTTACAACATTGTGAAGGCTCACTTACTTTCACTACAGTTTACAAAAGAACGAGTACGATAATGTGATGAAAGTATTATATGAACTTAAAGCTCTGTATATTAGACGGCTGTACTTGAACAACACTGAAACCGCACCATTTCATTTCCATCTTTGCATCAACTGCCTGCCTGCCTGTCAATTGGCCTCCTGATTGATGAGCGTGTTTAGGTCCAGCTTTGTTTTCTCCAGAGCTGCAGTCTTGGCCCTCCGGGAGGGTCGCACTTGAGGAACTGACTCTGGAACATTTTCGCCATCGCTGTCCAAAGCAAAAAAAGAGCAGATGAATATGAGTTTTTGAAAATAAAGCGATGGTATCAAACAAGGTATAGGTGCCGATAGTCAACTGAACACTCACCTCTCCTCTGATGACTCTGCCCTCCTGCTCGGCTTCCTGCCCGATCTGGCTGCGCAGACTTTCCTCTGACCTACACACACACACACACACACACACACACACACACACACACACACACACACACACACACACACACACACACACACACACACACACACACACACACACACACACACACACACACACACACACACACACACACACACACACACACACACACACACACACACACACACACACACACACACACACACACACACACACACACACACACACACACACACACACACACACACACACACACACACACACACACACACACACACACACACACACACACACACACACACACACACACACACACACACACACACACACACACACACACACACACACACACACACACACACACACACACACACACACACACACACACACACACACACACACACACACACACACGTTACCCAACAGTGCTGAGACAAGAAGAGCTCTAAAAATAAAGTGTCACTATGAACAACTGCAGTTTTAGATGAGTATACAGTACCTGTGGTTCCTCTTTTGGCTCTCTTGGCAGATTTAGATGGATCGTCTGCTGCGGCCTCTGTGGAAAGATAGACAGACAACGGATGTTTTGCAGCTCCTCTGTGCTATTCTAGTCTTGACCGACACCGAATGGGATGTGCAGGCACATAAATCCACTTAGCAAGATTCTGGTAATGAGACATAATCCATTAACAGGAGGATTTGTCACATGTGTGTGTAGTGTAAATGCTCAGCTGGATGTCAGGTTGTCTTTCCAACAGACTGTCACTGATTGCATGCGTACCGTCTGCGTTGACATCTAATGGTTGCAATGCGCTGGGGCTGAGGAGCTCTGCCTGTTCTTTAGAGTCCGCAAGCTGACCGATCATTTTCTCCAGACCACGGAGAGAGATACGATCCTTCACCTCCTGAAGGAAAGAGGAAACATGAGAAATCAGGCCTTTAGGGGTGGAAATATACATGAAGCAGTAATAAAACCTCACTGCTGCGTGTGTGTGTGTGTGTGTGTGTGTGTGTGTGTGTGTGTGTGTGTGTGTGTGTGTGTGTGTGTGTGTGTGTGTGTGTGTGTACCTGTACGAGCTGCTGCAGAAGTGTCTGCAGGTCTTTCTTGACAGTTCCATCTCCGCTGAGCTCCAGGTTGCTTAGAGTCTTGGTATAGAGACGCACCTCAGGGGCCGTGGGGTCTTTCAACATCTCCCCGCAAATACGGACCGCCAAGTAGTCATGGACACACACCTCCTAAATAAGATATGAAGTCAATAAATTAAATGTGTTTTTGACTCATTGAGCCACTATCAAATTAAGTGTTATAGAAGTAGTTTACAATTAAACAATATTAAATGAAAGCTCTGCATGCTTGAACGTGAACTGAAGCATGTAAGAGAACCAATTGCATCCGTCATAGAAATGGATTTGTGTTTGGAGGAAGAAAGCAATGAGGCAAAGCTCAGTAGACCAATAAAATCCCAAACATTAAAGGTGGGGTAGGTCATTTTGGAGAAACCAGCTCGAGTGCGCTAGAATTTGAAAATACACTTCCTTACAGAGCCCCTCCTCCAACACACACGAACGCGCTCATGACCAATGAGGGCACGAGATAAGTTTGTGCACAGATGGAAGGCTGACAGGCAGGTAGGCCACCCAGTTATTTTAGCCGGGCCGGCTAAAATGATTGGTCGTGCTTTTTACAGTACTACGGCTTCCACAGATTAATTTTTTTTATGTATTTATTGTCAAAGCACTTCAGATATTCATTGCTATCGAGATGTTAAGAGCATTCCATGGAATATAACAAAAAGTGTTTCTGAAATAAATTACATACCCCACCTTTAATAAGTAACAAAGCAGGTTTCTCACCTCTGTGTTGGTCGAGGGCTTGATAAGTGCACTGGGACGGGTGAGCTCGACGAGCAGCTCCACCACATTGTTAACGTCCACCTCAGCCAGTGGAGAGGTGACGGGGGCATTCATCAGGGTCCGGACCGTGGGCAGGAAACCCTCCTCCACGACCTCCTGGTGGGCCCTGATACAGAAGAAACAATCTATATTGCATTCCTAGGCATGTAATCACAGTTATTATAGCCAGCTTGCTATCCCGCCACACATCATTTCGTATATTTAATTTATCTTGCACATGTAAACATGAGACAAATGTGTAGCTAGTGCAACAAAAAAGATGGTCTGCTTGTGTGTGAGTGCATGTGTGACCTGCTCTCGCGGGCGTAGAGCTGGAAGAAGACGCCGAGGCAGTGTCGCAGCCGGGTGTCGTCCTCGGTGACGGGATTGTACCAGAGCAGCACCAGACGGGAGAACATCTTGGCACTGGATATACGGCCGGTGTACATGAGTTTGGCGAGACCCTCTGCCGTCTCTGTACGCAGGTCAGACACCTGAAAAACACAGATATTTCAATAACGAACTTCTTCCACTGAAAACACACACACACACACACACACACACACACACACACACACACACACACACACACACACACACACACACACACACACACACACACACACACACACACACACACACACACACACACACACACACACACACACACACACACACACACACACACACACACACACACACACACACACACACACACACACCTAATTATTAGGTAGATATTACGCCCTCAATCTCACCTCACTGTCCAGGAACTCTGAGAGCATCACGAGGATACTCTGAGCCGTGTCCTCTGGAGCGTCTCCCTTCTCCTCCGCCGCCGCCGGGGCGTCCTCTTCCCGCCGGTCTGGGGATTTGGTGTTTAGGGCCGTCAGATTGGCAGCTGTCTCAGACAGCAGCTGGAAGCCAAACAGCAGCAGCAGGTCGACGATCGCCCGCAGAGCGCTGATACGGATTTTGGCCTCATCCAGCTGAGCAATCTGAAAATACACACAACGGATGTATTCATGCTTTCTTTTGCGCCATTAAGCAAAAATATAAAGATATATTAGTTATTTTTATTATCTGCACAGGCAAACATCACCAGGGGTTTGCTTGTTTCTTTGTGATGTGCATGAAGGGACTGTTAAACGAAGCCTGTATACAGATGTGTTTGAGGTTTGGTGAATGAAGCGTTACCTGCAGCAGGAGGACCATGTGGGCTTTGGCCAGCTCCCTGCTGTGCAGAGTGCATGTTCCCAGACACACAACGGCCATGTTACGGACAGCCGGGTGAGCATTTGCTATACTGGGCAGAACCTGACAGAGAGGGAGAACATTGTCCCTTTTACTCACTTCATACATGTCATGCTGCTTAGAAATGCCAGTGAAACAACATTGGTTAATCTAAACATTCTGCATCATTCCCAGATTTAATAAAAACATATTTGGTTTCGTGCAGCATATTTCAACTCTCAGGTTGTTGTTCTGAACATAGACAGCTAAATAAGAGCTGTAACAAATATAGACAATGCTTTTACCTGCACAACAAAAACAAAACACTACTGACAGGTTGGCATGCCATAAATGCTAAAAGAATCTATGGTAGGTAACTTTGTTGTGACACTGTTGATTTAATTAATTTTGATCTGTACATTAACAGAAACTTTAGTGAAAATAAGATGATGTGTTTAGTGCGAGTTTGTACCAGAGAGGACATTAAGGCGCTTATGGTTGGACCAATCCTTGTCTTGATGCCCATCTGCTTCAGTAGCTCTGCACACATTGTGAGACACCTCAGAAGAGTCTCGGGGTCATTCTGAAAAACGAAACCAGTAAGCATTAAGTCTGTTTCCCATATACACCAGGAGGAAAATCTAAAGTTTACGGGGTGAATATTATTTATGACATGTCACATACCTTCTCGGTGCGGATCTCCTTGTCGGCCGGCTGGCTTCTCTCCTGGACTTCCTGGAGGATCTGGTTCCTGCGGTTCTCCAGCTCTGTGATGGAGTCCTTCAGCTCTGCAGCGCGGCTGAAGTCCTGGGCGGCGATAGAGTCCTCCAGAGTTTGTTTGGCCTCCATGATGCTCACCTTCACCTCTGCTAGCTGAAAGGGAGGGGAGAGGAACAGAAGAGGAGAGACGTCATTCCTCAGCTGAAATACACTCTGGAGGATTCCTGACTGTTGAGAAGGGCAACTGCACCTTCGTTACAGGAGGAACAACAACAACACCTGGGGCTCTGGGCCAGGTGAAGACCCTCTAGAGCCGACTTTGCCTTTACTGACTGAAAAGGGGAGCGGTGTGGGGGGGAAGCAGGTGCATAGAAGGGATGGAAGTTAAACACCTGGGGCAAGGATTAACTTCCTCAGCAGCTGTTTGGTCTCCGAGATATGATCTACTTTAAGTGCATGTTGAAAGATGGAGAGGTGAGATCCTTGTGTGAGTACTTGTGCACATAGTTAACCACAGACTCTCACTGAGCTTCAGGAGATACTTCCCCCACACAATGACCATGTGTAGATCAATTACTCGACCCTGTGTTACCTTCAATTCTTGAATAAAAGGTTGTTTTTCTGGCATGCATCCTAAACTCAAATTTAGATCAAAACAAGTAAAGGCTGGGGTTTATTCCAGCAAATCTAATAACCTGTAAATTGGAAGGTTTTAAATAAAATGCATGCGTTTAGGAAGTAGTAAGCTTACATCTGGATAAATGACACGTATATCATTTTGCAAGAGTTTGCAAAGGGAAAGACCAGATTGTCGTACATGATTATGCCCTTTCCACCTCACTGAAAACATGCTTTCCCTCCAAATACAAACCATCTGCCAGCTGGTGGTGCAGAGGGATGGACAAACGGAAAGAGAGGGAGTGTAAAAAGGGCACAGAAGAGAAGACATAGAAATAACAAATGTATCATTTGTTATTCCTCTCATTTTCCAGAAGTTGTAAACCTTTCCTTTAGTTAATGGGTTTATCCATAATAAAGAAAATCTTCTGAAGCAAATTCATTGAACCTTTGAACAAATACAAGAAGAGATGTGCCAATGTGGTGCTTTCCTCCATCCAAAAAACAATGGAGTGTTTGGAGAGGATTACTGAATGTAATTGCTCCTGTGGGCTTTCAGTTGGCTGAGTGTTGCCCACCTGGACCTGATGCCGGCGGCTCATGTTCTCGTCCATCGGCACGCTGGCCTCCATGATGGGCTCCCTCACATCGGAGATGATTTCTGCCACCTGAGGAACACAAAACCAGCTCGCATTATGACACATACCTCAGTGGTAATGATCCTAACACACAATGGAAAACCCCTTTCATTTAGTTTAATCCCAAGCAGAAGACCTTTAGTAACGGTTTCATTCATGCTTCCATCAGAACAATAATCCGCCCCTTCCGCCTCAAAGTGAATCCATCAGCAAATGTTGATAAATATCTTGTATAAGGTCTGCCTAAGAGAGTTCTTCAGTTGAATCTATGAAGGGCATTGACATCTGCTCCTGTGTGTGAAAAAGAAGTACACCTAGGATTGAATAATGATAGAAAAATTGTACTTACAGTCTGTATGCGTCTGTGGTCATCGGGTATGAGGGTGAGGAGTTTCTCAGTGAGAAGGGAGACCAGGGAGGAGGGAGTCTGAGGCAGAGCCAACATCTCCTGCAGGACCGACAACACGCGCTTCCTGCAAAAACATTCAACATGTCAGAAAACAACTTAACAAGCTCATGATACATTTTGGCCAACTGGACAATAGTCCGGAAGTCCCCGAAGTTGGGGACGGGACTCCCAGCAGCTTCTACTGAAGCCTTCCGAGTAAATCGCCAGAAAGCCGACACATCCTCATCACTCCACCGCTCCCATGTTTTTGTGTTGCATTAAGTTAGTCTCTCTCGGTTGGTGCGCGGGGCTAATGCTAATGCTAATAATGCTAATGCTAATAATGCTAATGCCAGCAAATACAATGGCGGTGTCAGTACCATATGTGTTCGGGGTACCATATGTGTTCGGGGTCAGTCTCTTACCATTGCTGTATGGTAATTTACCCAGGGGTGCTCAGGGGCAAATCACATCTACAGATCAAGACGAAGCGAATGGAAGTACTCCCATACTCCTAGCGTGTGAAAATGTTTGTGAAAAACGTGTGCAAAGTCTCCGAAAACGGAGCAGTGGCTGTACGGCATTGGCTGTACGGCAACTCAAGAGGACCGTCATACACGGTCAAATTTAATTTAATTTAAACATAGCCTACACTTCATTATTTACTTTGTCCGTTATTATATGTAGAAGATACTTTTTTTCTCCGTCATGTTGTTTCCATAGAAACAACTTCAAACTAAATTATATTTAAGACACTGCAACGAAAGTAACAAAAACAATGTAAAATCCTTTTCCGTTTCACAGAATACAAATTGGGTTATTTACATAATTATGTTTACACTGTCGATTGTTATTTTTGGGGGACACACGACATCAAATCACATCTACAGACCAAGACGAAGCGAATGGAAGTACTCCAATACTCCTAGCGTGTGAAAATGTTTGTGAAAAACGTGTGCAAAGTCTCGGGAAAGGAGCAGTGGCTGCGATGCTAGCTTTGCGGCTAGCGGTTAGCATTTTCAATGGAAATATACATCGAAACATCATGTTTCAGTAAAAAGAAGGCCCCACTGATCATCTACTCTAATTCGCTTTGGATAAAAGCGTCAGCTAAATGCAATGTAATGTAATGATCAAAAAACCCCGCTATACTCTAGACAGCGCCCCCGAGCACCCCTGGGTAAATTACCGTACAGCCAATCACAATGCGTGACGTCATTGGTAAGAGACGGCCCCCAAACACATATGGTACCCCGAACACATATGGTACCGACAGCGGCTTCACAAAACTTTTCAGAGTTTTATGGGGCGTGGTTTGCAATTCGCCCAGCCAATAGAAATTGGTACTTTTTTCTCCCCAGGATAGTACCACCTTTCTAGCAGGCACTAAAAATAGGCGAGTTCACACCGGAGTACTTTTCCCGTTTAGTTCCGTTAGTACCCCTTATGTCGCCAAAAAGAGAACTTAGTGCCGGGAACTTTTACCCCCATTTTTAGTGCCTGCTAGAGAGGTGGTACTATCCTGGTACCAAAAAAGTACCAATTTGTATTGGCTGGGCGAATTGCAAACCACGCCCCGTGAAACTGAAAAGTTTTGTGAAGCCGCCATTGTATTTGCTGGCATTAGCATTATTAGCATTAGCCCCACGCACCAACGGAGAGAGAATAGCTTATGGCAACACAAAAAAAAACATGGGAGCGGTGGAGTGATGAGGAGGTGTCGGCGTTCTGGCGATTTACTCGGAAAGGCTTCAATAGAAGCCAGTCCCCAACTCCGGGGACTTCCGGTGGCAGTATACATCGTGAAGTTATTTGCCAGTAAACCCAAAGCAGAAGAAGACGAAGTGACGCCAGCGGCTCATTTGCGTAATCTTCCCTCAGGGAACTTATTCCGGTGTGAACGGCGAACACGGTTGGTACTTAGTGCCGGGGCACTTAGTACGGCAAAGTACTTGGTGTGAAAGCGACTAAGGGGGGTAAAAGTTCCCGGCACTAAGTACTCTTTTTGGTGTGAACGCAAAATAAGAGGTACTAACGGAACTAAACGGGAAAAGTACTCCGGTGTGAACGCGCCTAATAAGGGCTTTGCCGGGCAGAACAAAAAAGGGCTGAATAACAAACTCTTTCAAATACTGATATTTATTTTCACTCCCAAGTTTTTTACTTTAACAAACACATCTTTGTTCCTCTTCTTACCTGCCGCCCTCCTCGTTGGTGTCCAGACAGCCGATGAGATGGATGAGCTGTTGGGAGATGAACTCCTTGGTCATGACGAGCTCCAACTGGTTAAAGTCGGCCCTCTGTTCCTCCGTCAGCAGAGGCACCACCTTCAGATATCTGCAACAGGCATGTTCAGGAGGTTTAATGTATATTGGATTTTGCTGTCATTGATTACCAGAACCAAAGTTATACGTCACAGAATAAACAGCACAATAATATGAATTGCAATACTGCAACACTGTAGCAGCACTACCTACAAGCTGCAGCAACACACCAGCTACACACGTCTATCTGCTTTTAGACAGCACCTGAGAGATCTTTACAGACCTGGTAACGAAATTAAAAACACATTTATTTTGTGCAGATAAAGGTTAAGCACACCAGCAAATGTCATTTTGCAGCATTTCATGCATTAGCATCCCAGTTATTAGGCAGGTGGTAAAACAGTGTTACAACATTGGTGCATCGAACGGAAATTTGAGAGCTGGGATTTAAACTATAAATAAATGTGGAAGACATTCTGTGATGTATTAAAGGTCATGTATTATGTTGTAGTGCTTGTTTTACTGGGATTGTATGTTTTTATATAAATACCACACTTTAAAATAACTAGCCATGTTAAGATGAAAATAAGCAAGGAGTTTGCCACACAGTTACATACAGAAAGAGCTCCTCTGGACCTGCCTTCAGATACCTGAGCAAACTGTTAGGTGTTCTGTTCTGAGCATCAACTACATTCACTACTGTTGGGGAAATATTTTCTAAGGCCCATAACTTTGATTTATCAGTTCAAAACAGTCCTGACTGAGCACACGTACCTCGTAACCTTGGCTGCTGTGCTCTCAGTGTTATGATTTTACGTTCCTGCCTGTTGACGTCAGCTGATAGAGGTGTTATGATTTTATCTTGTTATGCAGCATGTTGATGATGCTCTCGGAACTAGCTAAATACATGGGTCTGGGGTAGAGTTCTTCAGAATTGACGTGGCAACTCTACCGTGCAGTCAAATCGTGGCTGCTGTGACTTGTGATGTGAATTCTCCGGCCGAAGCTCCAAATAAACCATCAGTGTTTGACATCAAAGCTCCTGCTCTTCCCGTGTCTCTTTCCTGAGTCGGTGACTCCCACTGCATTGCTGCTACACAGAAGTTTCCCTTACAAATTGGCGTTGTCGGCAGGATACCAACAAATCTTCAGAACTGGTAAGTGTAATTTCAAATCTACATTTGGACATTGCCTTACCAGAATCTGTGATTGACGGTATCCTAAAATTACCTGTGAAACTGAGCGGCTGTGTTTCGTTTTTGGTTAATGAACATTTGGGGATAATAAACCCAGTGGATCAGTGTCTGGGGACTAAGTCCTGGCTGATATCCTCTGTGTATGCTGCTCGGGACGAAAGTGCCATACAAGCATGCACAGCTCATGTTTAGAGAAACCTTAAAGAAAGGCATCAGTAAAGTGGAGCTTCTGTATGAAAGCAATGTAAAGATTTGTATTGGACAAATCGCCAAATTCTGGGGGTTTCAGCAGCCAACACAGCAGTTGAAAATAAGCAGCTGGAGATATTACTCCCATCGCCTCTCTGTAAACACGGCTCCAGCTGCAGCCGCGGGTGTGTGTGTAAAACCTGCCCGTGTTTGTGGGGCTGGAGAAGTGCAGCTGAGGGAGAAAGTCACAGCTTTTTGTCTATAGCTTTAACTCACACCACTGCCGTCTCTATTAAAAACGAGATGGTCTAAAAGCACTCGTTGTTTGTGACCGTCTTCTACATTGCTGACAAGGCCGGGGCAGCGAGAGGTGCGTGCATCACCCGATGCGCCACAGTTCCCTATACATGGCTAGAGGAGCTGGTGGCGGTCCGGGGTGCATACATAAAATTATAGGCTAATTGATCACGGGTGGGTAGTGGCAAGCAAGTGTAGAACAAAACTGTGTTTCATCGTTGTGATGAACTCGATAGCAAGTGTATAGGCTGGTCGAGTAGGACTACAGTCAACCGTGCTGTTGTTGGAGAGAAAGGGTAGCGGAAAAAAAGTCTATGTTCTCCTGGTCGGGGGTTCATAGCGCCACTGATGGAGTAGTGTAGTGATGGGAATTCCGGCTCTTCTTGGTGAGCCGGATCATTTGGCTCGGCTCACCAAGAAGAGCCGGCTCTTTCGGCTCCCAAACGGCTCTTCAGTTCACCACATATTATACCTTTTAATTCAATCAAATGTAGCCCTGTTTTGACTAATGATTTATATGTGTACACATATATCACTTAAATTATTCAATACATCCTTTGTACTGAAGTATTCAAAAGTAAAAAGTACATGTTTAATATAAATGATTTGCTGAGGCCAATTGTTTTCATTGCATTTACAGACCTGTGTAACTCTCTGATACCACCCAATGAATGCATTGACTTGCTTGTAGAACCACGCTACACAAAACAGATAGCAACACCTATAAAAACTATTAAAAAAAAATACCAAAAAGCTCCTGCATTTTAACCATGACTCATTTCGCTCTATTTGCTAATTCCAGCGCTGTTTTTGCAGGGGGCTGATTCTGTGAGCTGCAGCTGACCACGCCACCCTGCAGGAGAGGGGAGCGTGCTTTGAGATCAGCTGCAAGGCTGCATCGGGGAGAAGAGGGGGACAAAAAGAGATCTCCGTCCTCCGTGTTTTATTCTTATAGAAGTAAGAAGAGAAGTAATGGGGCAGAAACCCTCCTTTGTACGCAGCGGTCCAGACATAGACATCAAACGGCGATACATTCAGTTGCCAGTTACTTTGGCATTAGGGCAGGGATATCTAGATACTTTCCAAGGTTTGACATAATGAATTGTGCTACTTTTAAAGCAAGCAACGATGTTTTCAAATCTGTAATCAAAAAGCTCCTCAAAAACACTATCGAAGCAGTTGCTGCCGTTGTTACGTTAGCTCAAACAGTAACAACGGACTACTTTTCTTAGCGGATGCATGTCAATTTAAATCAATACATACAACTATTTTTTAAATCAATAAAATCATTTTCTAAATCCATAAAAGCATTTCAATTAATATTGGGAGTCATTTCGTTTTGTTGAGAATGTGGCCATGTGTATTAAGTGGGATAATGTGCACATTGCATAATGTGCCTTCATGCCGATCGAGATCCCTCCGCAAAAACACAACAAAAAACGGCTCGTTCGCGGGCGAGAGCCGGCTCCCGTCGTTCACTTAAAAGAGCCGGCTCGTTCGCGACCGACACATCACTAGAGTAGTGGTTGTCGCAAGAGGATAAGCTAGTTATCGCTTTTGGACGGTCTTCAGGCACGATCTTAGCACTTGTATACAAGGGCGGATGCTTGAGTCAAGGCGCCCCACTAGAGATAATTCCCTACGCCCTCTGAAACCTCTTAATTCGGACTAAATTGAGCTGGATGAACTTTGCTGTCACGCTGGTGTTTGTTACGAGTTTATGTTTGTTTGTCTGATTATTTGTATGGGGGGGTCTATATTGGTTTGTCTACCCGCCGTCTTGTGTATGTTTTGTAACAACTAATAATGAATCAGTCCATAGCCAGGGTAAAATGAACTAAACTTTAGTTATCTCACCAAAAGTAAATGACTTGAGAAAAATAAATAATGTAAAGATGTAAAGCAAAATTCTGGTAGTATAAATGTGCTGCAAAATGAAAATAAATAGCAAAAGAGTGTTTCTATGTCCTGCCTCTCAGTGTGCAGAGGAAAATGTAAACAAGAAGCACACTGTTCAGGGTGTGCGCTGTAGGTGTAAGAAGAAAAGAAGATTATATTGCTTTAAGAATCCATTCTTAAATGGTATTGCTGGTATGTTAAGATATGTTTGTGACCTTGTATACACCCCATGCCCCGTCCTGCGCCCCGAGACCCTCAGAGACCTGCCTGAGGAGATCAGGGTTGCAAAATCTGTTTGTTTTTTTTAGGTCAATGTTGTATTATTTGTTTAATTTATTCTTAAATCTATGTATTGTATGGTAATAATGAATAAAAACGTAATGTATTGAACACATTCCGAAACAAAGCAGATAAGACAGAACTAGACTCAGACATAATACTAATTGTTGTTGAAACCTTTTGCGCTGTTGCTGCAAAATGGAAACTTTGTTGATTATCTGTTCCAACTGGCCACTGGAATCAGATAATTAATATAAGTTGAAGTTCAATTACAGTTTTAAAAATAGTTTAACATTCTTTATTAAACTGCTTCAAATTATTTTTCGTACCAACCAATTGGTCTATAGACATTACTAAAATTAAAATAGTTGTTAAACTACTGACAAGTTTTCTGAAACCGAGCTTATGAACAACAGAGTAAAGGTCGCTGGTAGAGATGTCCCGATCCGATCACTTTTTTTTCTTCAAATTTTTCAAATTTTCAAAAAATCGGGGATCGGGACAAAAAAATCGGGGATCGGGATTTTTCTTTTTTATAATTTTTTTTTAATTTATTTAATGTTGCAAAACAAAAATGAACATGTTCACGTCTTAAAGTCATCCTGAGGACTTAGTTTTGGTTTAAAATTACACAACATCATGTATGTGTTGCTTTCTTTGGGCTTGTTTTCATAGACCTGGTTGCTTATTTCTCTCAAATCAGGCAACAGAGTGGGCGCAGTGTCTAATAGTAGCAGTAAGCTAACGAGAGGCTACGTTCAGCTGGTGACTCGGGAGTCGGGACAGAGAAAATGTCAGAAGTTTGGAAGTATTATAACATTGAAAGCGAAGGCAGTGTAACAGCCAGATGCAATGTTTGCAAGGCAGAGGTTCCGCGTGGTGGAAAGAACAGAGCTACGTTCAACACGACCAATCTAATACGCTACCTGAGAAACAAACACCAACAACAACACGGCGAGTACACAGCGGCCACTCAGGTAACGGCACTGAAACAACCAACACTTTCAGAGACTTTTAAAAGGAAAGAGAAACTGCCCCAGAACAGTGAAAAGGCCAACACCATAACAGCCAAGATAGCTGAATTCATCGCGTTGGATGACCAGCCGTTATCTGTTACCTTTTTTTTCTCTTAATGCATTGCATAAAGATCTGATCGGGAAAAATCGGTATCGGCAGATTGTCAAAATCAAATGATCGGAATCGGATCGGGAGCAAAAAAAGGTGATCGGGACATCCCTAATCGCGTTGGATGACCAGCCGTTATCTGTTATCTTTTTTTTCTCTTAATGCATTGCATAAAGATCGGATCAGGAAAAATCGGTATCGGCAGATTGTCAAAATCAAATGATCGGAATCGGATCGGGAGCAAAAAAAGGTGATCGGGACATCCCTAGTCGCTGGTTAAGCCAGGATCAATATATTTGTTGAAGTTTTTATTGTGTGCATAATAAATGTGTTAAATTAATTGAGCAATTCTTTAAAAAGTATAATGTTGCAATCTCTTTAAAATAAGTAATTACAGTTACAAAATAGATGTTGTTTTCCAAGGGCCTCTCTTTCACAGGCCCACACTTTGAATCATGACACTTCCAAGTCCTACAGAGATCAGTATCACTTTGTGTTGCAAGCCAAATCCAGGGGTTCTACTCGAGCCCAATTTTAAATACCATAAAGAAAAGTATTGAACCCAGCTCAGGCTAAATGTCAAATGTATTTAATTAATGTGCAAGTGCTTTGATTTAATTAAAATGTTCCAGTCTAGCTTCCTTCGAGTTTAGTCTAAGCAACACACACACACACACACACACACACACACACACACACACACACACACACACACACACACACACACACACACACACACACACACACACACACACACACACACACACACACACACACACACACACACACACACACACACACACACACACGATAAGTATTCACTTTATCCAAATTGTAAATTGTTGCCTTCTTTAAAGTTATTAGTAATTCAAGATTAATTATTACATTACATGTGGTACATAGAATAAATAAAATAACTTTGACTTGATAATTTTGTTCACAACATTAGACCTTGTCCTCTAATCTCTACTAGAATAAGATACGTGTGCATGTTTGGGTGTTTTAACACTCCTGTAATGTACCTAATCTTGTTATCCTTTTCGTTACAGAGCTGGAAAAATGGTGTATTGCTTAGATTCTGATCCGTGCAAGTCCAATTTTAACTGACTTTAGTTCTAATGTTAATTTGATTTCAACCCATAAGTAATTATTTAGATTAACTCAACATTTCACATGATGATGGATTAGTGTTCCACATTTTTTTCCACTAATTTGTTGTGCAATTAGGCCAAAGGTAAAGAGAGACATTGATGACCTTGTGTCCCTTTTGTTGGTACGTGGTTCCATTTTGTCTATGGCCTTGGACGGCTTCACTAAGAGTCACCCAGTTCTGCCCTGCTAAAGTCCGGCTGAGTGCAGTCACAGAGATGCTATGGTTGCTCTACATGACATTAATGGTCTGGTCCGAGAATGGACACAATTTCCTGCTCCCAGAGAGAATGACGCTCCTCAAACTGAACATTACAGCCGTTGATACTGTCTCACGTGGGTCTGCTCCCCCCCACCGAGCCATGAACTGAAAGCTTGACATCGGCTTTGAACACCTGGAAGCCTCATTGTCACACCAGCACCAACCCTTGGGTCAGTCAGATGGGACTAACGGCTTCACTTGGGGCATTTGGTTCAGATACATGACTCTCATTACCGCAGAGTGGGTTTTTTTTTTTAAGGCTATTCATACTGCTATGCAGAGGATGCCTGTAAGTTGGCAAGCTGTTAAAAGCCCCTACTATTTTTAAAATAGGCCTAATGTCAAGGGCCTCTTAGTTCTACATGTATTCACATTATATGGACCATGTTTCCACCTGGTAAAACTAGAGGCTGCACGGTACTCAGGCTACAATACAACTATTCTGTTCTGCTCTAACGATTCAATTGATAGATTCTACATCAAAACAATTAGCTTTTATTGTTTCCAATGATAACGTCACCTTAAGTGGAGGAATGCAAACCTGTTTTCAAATGTAAGGTTTTGAATTTGTTTGACGTTTCTCAGTAGTGACACCCTCAGACACCCACTATCATTCATGCTATACCATCAGTAGTGACTCAGATGTTAAGGGGGATGAAGCTTTTCCTCCCAAATTTGTTTTTCAACAAATGTATACATTTCCTGCATAATATATGTTTCTCACAATTGTTTTTTTGTAAGCTGCACACAGGTGATACTGAGTCTTCTCGAGTAATAGATTATAAACTACACCATGCTTAAATAGACTCCTAAATTATTATTTCATATGTGACATACAGTGGGGCCAAAAAGTATTTAGTCAGCCACCAATTGTGCAAGTTCTCCCACTTAAAAAGATGAGAGGCCTGTAATTTTCATCCTAGCTACACTTCAACTATGAGAGACAGAATGGGGGGAAAGAATCCAGGAAATCACATTGTAGGATTTTTAATGAATTAATTGGTAAATTCCTCAGTAAAATAAGTATTTGGTCACCTACAAACAAACAAGATTTCTGGCTCTCACATACCTGTAACTTCTTCTTTAAGAGCCTCCTCTGTCCTCCACTCGTTAACTGTATTAATGGCACCTGTTTGAACTCGTTATCAGTATAAAAGACACCTGTCCACAACCTCAAACAGTCACACTCCAAACTCCACTATGGCCAAGACCAAAGAGCTGTCAAAGGACACCAGAAACACAATTGTAGACCTGCACCAGGCTGGGAAGACTGAATCTGCAATAGGTAAGCAGCTTGGTGTGAAGAAATCAACTGTGGGAGCAATTATTAGAAAATGGAAGACATACAAGACCACTGATAATCTCCCTCGATCTGGGGCTCCACGCAAGATCTCACCCCGTGGGGTCAAAATGATCACAAGAACGGTGAGCAAAAATCCCAGAACCACACGGGGGGGCCTAATCAATGACCTGCAGAGAGCTGGGACCAAAGTAACAAAGGCTACCATCGGTAACACACTACGCCACCAGGGACTCAAATCCTGCAGTGCCAGACGTGTCCCCCTGCTTAAGCCAGTACATGTCCAGGGCAGGCCCGTCTGAAGTTTGCTAGAGAGCATTTTGATGATCCAGAAGAGGATTGGGAGAATGTCATATGGTCAGATGAAACCAAAATAGAACTTTTTGGTAAAAACTCAACTAGATGTTTTTGGAGGAGAAAGAATGCTGAGTTGCATCCAAAGAACACCATACCTACTGTGAAACATGGGGGTGGCAACATCATGCTTTGGGGCTGTTTTTCTGCAAAGGGACCAGGACGACTGATCCGTGTAAAGGAAAGAATGAATGGGGCCATGTATCGTGAGATTTTGAGTGACAACCTCCTTCCATCAGCAAGGGCATTGAAGATGAAACGTGGCTGGGTCTTTCAGCATGACAATGATCCCAAACACACCGCCCGGGCAACGAAGGAGTGGCTTCGTAAGAAGCATTTCAAGGTCCTGGAGTGGCCTAGCCAGTCTCCAGATCTCAACCCCATAGAAAATCTTTGGAGGGAGTTGAAAGTCTGTGTTGCCCAGCGACAGCCCCAACACATCACTGCTCTAGAGGAGATCTGCGTGGAGGAATGGGCCAAAATACCAGCAACAGTGTGTGAAAACCTTGTGAAGACTTACAGAAAACGTTTGACCTCTGTCATTGCCAACAAAGGGTATTTAACAAAGTATTGAGATGAACTTTTGTTATTGACCAAATACTTATTTTCCACCAACATTTGCAAATAAATTCTTTAAAATCAGTGTGATTTTCTCATTTTGTCTCTCATAGTTGAGGTATACCTAGGATGAAAATTACAGGCCTCTCATCTTTTTAAGTGGGAGAACTTGCACAATTGGTGGCTGACTAAATACTTTTTTGCCCCACTAGTAAGAAAAGGGAGGGAAGAGTCAATTATATTGTGTAATTGATTTTATATTGGAACATTTATTTCTCAAACCTGTTTTATGGAAGAGAAAATATATATATATATTTCTGATAAACTAATATTTTATCAAACGGTAAATGGTGAATTAATATAACATTTAGAATCATTGAGAAGGGGTTATATCCACAGGGACTAGCTCACCTTTAAATTACAATAACATTTCTCTGCTTTGGACTGATGAGTATATGATTCTTGCATGTTAAATGACTAACACAAACCTTACATTTATGCATGTGCATGTGTCAGGAAGGCTCCCAAATAATTCTGAGGGGCCTATCCTATTTTTGTAATTAAATGATAATGTGCTAATCCATTACTTTGAGTTGTGTGCACTCAGGAAAACATCCCTATCAGGTGTTAACCCAATAACTAGGACAGCTCTGAAGGCCAAGGGTCAGAGAGAGAGGGTCACACTCTCCGGCTGCAGAGGGCAAGGAGGCACGAGGTCGTTCGAGAAGAGAGGATTCTAATCTTCAACTTTCTGAGGAGATGGGATGCTTCTTCATCTTTCTGCTCGGTGGGCTCAAGCAGACAACCCTGCAGGACGAGCGAGGGCTTCAGAGGCTTCATATAAGGTTCCTTGTTTCTTGGAGGAGTTTGATGTCTTCCTAACCTCTCCCATCACGGGGGAGACCTGGATGCGCCACATGGAATACGCAGTTGCACTGCTCTCAAGCAGATAGCAGAAGGAATGCAGGCAGATGAGTCTCCGTTTCACTGGGGGATCATACAGTGCTCACTGAATGAGCCACACAAAAGCAGAGCAATTGGGGGGGTTGAAATATGGCGCTCTGATGAAGAAGAGTTTTAGCCAATCAGCACCTCAGTGCTAATCTACAGTATCAGGATGCCTTTACACACCAGACACTCGTTGTCATAAAGAGAGGAGGAAAATGAGTCAGAAAGACATGTTCTTCCAGCTCTCGTACAAAGATGAACTTTGAATTGATTTTATACCTTGGATGTTTACAGATGTACAATTAATGACTTTTTATATTTCCAATGACCAGACATGTGTTGAATAGTGGTGATTAATATATTTTTGCCGGATCAGATTACACTTTCGCACTAAACAAAAATTAATTAATTAATATTTTCAGATTATAAAGTATTTAATAATAAGATATTTCTACTATTATCACAGATAATGTTAATATCCTTAATCGTCCAGCAATCAGGCTTAACAACACTACTCTTTAATGTATTATCCATGCACAGACAGACCTAAAATGATGTTTCAAGTACTGGATTAAATTCAGTTTTGGCCCAAAACAAATATTTATAATATTTCATATACCAATTATGTAGCATATTTGATGAAGTATAATTTAAAGAAATTTATATTCTATATTCAACATTAGATAAACACAGAAGAATCCTTTCCAAGTACCATAAGTAGATGCTCAGGTAAGTATGGCTAATAGGAATAATTGATAGACTTAATTTGGTACAGATCAGTGGTAGCATTTACAAATGTAATAATTCAAGTTTTAAGAATGTTTAATCCTTCCTTTCCAGGTTTTTACAAAAGTCTTTGAATATTTGCCTAACTTTTCAGATTTTGAACAATGTACTTGACTAAAATGAATGTATTGATTTGACTAAGTGCCTTACTCTTGACTAAAGCGTATTTAAGTAAACATAAAAGTAATCCTAAAATTGAGGACACTGCACTTTTGCAGATTACAGATTGATAAAATCACAACTGTGAGTTGTATACCTAAGCTGGATCTCTTAGGATCCTAAATTTTAAATGCTTTTGACTAGTGATTGCCTTGAAGTAAACCTTTAAGCTGCAAGCTGGTTTTGATTTTATAGTTTGATAAATGAGATTAACTAATGGTTAAATGATAAAAGATATTAGTTCAAAACAAATATTTTTGCTATTGTGCACCTGTTTTATGTGTGTTCATTATTATGCTTTTGACAAAAGATGATCCAAACACCGATGAGATGATTTTTCTATTATGATTGGCTGTATCAATCATTGTGATTGAATGTTTCAATCTTATTATGTTGTTCTTAAAGGAATGGTCCACTCATTAGATAATTAATCAAAACTTCAGTATTTAGTGAAACGTTATGTTTAAACCATACCCTGAAGAAATCAGCGATATTCCCCAGTAAATAATGATTTTATAGCTCTTTTTTATCAAGACCTGTATATTCCGTCTGGCCGCCGCCATGTTTGCCATTTTCAGTAGTCACGTGATGGTCGTGACGTCATCCATGCGTTCACTTTGTCAACACACGGAAATATGGTGGAGTATTTCAGTTCGGACTCGTCAGCAGAGGAACAAGTTTTGACCAATGTGAAGAGATTGGATGGGGGAATTCAGCCATACATATCAGTATGACAATACGACACCCTCTGTCCTAAGACCCTCACATCGTACAAGGAAAAACTTCAGAAGAAAACCCACAGTTTAAATGGGAACATGGGAGAAACCTCAGGGAGAGCAACAGAGGAGGGATCCCTCTCCCAGGACGGACAGACGTGCAATAGATGCCGTGTGTACATTGAAAAGATAATACAACATAGGTAGTCCAAATGTTTGGAAATGCATGTGTGTATAATAGGAAGATGATATAATATACTATATGTATGCATGTAGTACCACCCTTGCTAGCGATTCCCTCTCTAGTTTAGCATACTCAGCTTCGTTGTCCCTGGCCATAGAATCACGATTTTATGGGGCCGGAAAAAACTGGGGTAAAATACACACTAGCCGGTACTACGCTATATGGAAAGGCCACCAAAAACTGTCCTGGCCTGGACGCTAAAGGACGTTAAAACGGGGCTAGCCGCTGCAATGGAAATGCGCTATAACATACCTTATACTTACTCCGAGCACTACTTCTGCTCCTCCGTCGCTTCACACTTGCAGAGGGCGATTTCTCTACTGGCCGAACTGGTGTCCTGGTCGGTGATGACACCAGAAAGACCGATGGTACTGCATCTCCATTGAGTAATGGTTGTTCTTTAAATCCCATGTTATGTTTGATCATACTCTCAGAGTAGTCGTCCGGAAATGTGAAATGTTCGCTGCATACATGAGCCTGTAAATCTCTCGGTTCGGGCCGGCCACATTTCGCTAGCCACTGCCTCCGAATGTACTTCTTATGCTTACCTTTTGGCAACAGATGGAACCGAGCATTCCGTGGATTGTTCCTATCCGAATTATGGCAATATTTCACGATACAGTGAGGCATATTTGAATAGAGAAACTACAGTAAATAACATGGAGATCAACGTGTCTTCGAAAACCAAACGCATGGATTACGTCACGTCCGGGAAATGGCGGCGCCCACAGTGTTGATGTTATTTCGGTATATAATCAGTTTAAAATCACTGATAATGTCATCGGATTAAAAAAAAAAAGAGAGAGACTGGCAGAGACTGGTCTGTTTTATCGGATGATAATTTTTTAAAAATGAGTGTCATGAGCATACCATTCCTTTAATGTGATTGTTATTGATGTTGTGTAAATCCACACTCAAATCTGAAGATTCCCATTGATTTAAGTATTGAACAAAATATTATTAGACTAAGGTTTTTAGATTATCAAAATTAATAAAAAGAGAGAAACTGTTGGGGGAATATTTTCCAAGGCCCATAACTTTGACCCATGGGCGTAGGAAGCATCCTGAATGTGGGGGGGCATTTTTAACGGGGGGTGTGGGGGTCCTCCCTCACGATTTCCTGTATTCTGGTGCATTTTATCAGGTGGTTTGATACTTTTATGTGGCTATACTAGCATGAGGAAAATGATGGGTACATTTTGTAATTTCATCCAGTTGTAAAGAAAGGAAACATATTTGATTATTAATTGAGAGCCATCTTTGAATTAATAAAAAGCAGTTTAAATGCCCATTTTTTGTACATTTATATACAACAATAAATATTTGTGAGTGCATTGAGAGATATTGTTATGGAGAGTCATTTATATATAAATCGTAAAATACATTTGTGAATCCTTCTGTGAGCATTTATTAATATTGAGACTGATCTGACTCCATACAGATGTTAAGTTCACCTTGGAATGGTATCGACTTAAATGTCCAAATAAATGTTGCTCTTCTGTCTATATTGGTCATATGATGCCCCTTGACTGAAATGTTTCCTGTTCAATATCCCCACTGATTTCCTTAACATTCTGGGATGAGAGTCCACATCACAATTTACTCTAAACTGTCATTTCCCTTTCATCACTCACCTCAGCAACGGACCTCTCTCCACTGTCCCTGTGTGACTCACTCTCAAGCGCCTAGATGTCAAGAGAGGTTGTGAAGTGATCATTATTTATTGAGCCGTATACTCTTTCACATTGAATGTCACAATTCACAAGTCATACTGAATGTAAATACAACTGACTCTAAAGTAAGTCCCAGTCTGTGACATTGGACATTTTGAAGACTCAAAGTCCCAAGCAGTAGGTAGAATATTAGCTAGTCTATGTAATGTGCACAGAAAATAAACAGTTAACTGAATACTGGGATGGAAATTGCCTATAAGCACTCAGTAAAACATAAACACACACAAAAAGCTTCTGAATGATAAGTATAATTAAAACATAATGCACATTACCATTTTGAGAGAGAGTACCGAAGTTAAAGAACTCAGAAATTAATCTCTTATCGAACTGAGGCTCCAGTCAAACACACTGACTGCAGCTCTAGATGGACATCATGGTGTTTACATGAGCACAGAGAGATCGGGTTATTCATGTTCCCTGTTTACATGATAAATACTAGTAACCTGGCATTTCGATGCCTTTTCTCATCTAAACTATTCAGTATTTGTATCTCTCTATCATGACATGAAGACGAAACTCCTCTCCAGAAGTGAGACGATTTTGCCGCCGCCGCAGCCATCACTGTTAACTGATTAACTGCTACCAGCTGAAGACTTACTTTCCTATTCTTTGAAAAATGGTTTGTTATGTCCATGTTGTCTGGGGGAGAAAACATATCAAACCAAGAGATCATCAGCTTTGATTTTCACTGTATTAACCATTTCCTGAGCATTTGGTGTGTGTGCCTTACCTCCGCTACCGGCATCGCTTCATACAACAGATCCGAGCTGTCCAACTATGACAACACTCCTTGAACATGCGCGCGCTATGTGAGAATCTGCCTTGGTACAAAGTAGCAGTGAAAACATGGCACGGAGTTTCATTGATTTGGGCATTCTCTCAATAAGCAAGTGGAATGGATTTGATCGTGAAGCACTGACACAGCGCTCTTCAAAGTGCGGCGAGTGGATAGACCGATTCACGGACTTTCCACATAGTAAAGGTGGGGGGGTCTAAACTAATCATTTGAAAAAGTGGGGGGGACATGCTTTGACCCAGTTTATCAGTTCAAAACTGTCCTGACTGAGCACACGCACCTCGTAACCTTGGCTGCTGTGCTCTCAGTGTTATGATTCTATGTTCCTGCCTGTTGACGTCAGCTGATAGAGGTGTTATGATTTTATCTTGTTATGCAGCATGTTGATGATGCTCTCGGAACTAGCTAAATACATGGGTCTGGGGTAGAGTTCTTCAGAATTGACGTGGCAACTCTACCGTGCAGTCAGATCGTGGCTGCTGTGACTTGTGATGTGAATTCTCCGGCCGAAGCTCCAAATAAACCATCAGTGTTTGACATCAAAGCTCCTGCTCTTCCCGTGTCTCTTTCCTGAGTCGGTGACTCCCACTGCATTGCTGCTACACAGAAGTTTCCCTTACAACTACTTAAGTTCACAACTTTAAGTGTATCTTAAACTCGCAAAGCCTACTAAGAAGAACACTGGAGAAAAATGTAATGCCCCGTAAAAGTAGCAAGAATGATTAGAATTTTTTTTTCTTATGGGCACCTGAATATTGTTTGAAGACGTGCTCTTCTCTTACCGGTAGAGGAAGTCAGCATAAGTGGCAGCGTCTGGCAACACTTGCTCCAGCATTTCCTCACCGTCGTCTCCTTGAGCCTTGAGGAACTCGCACAGAGCTCTCCAGTACAGAACATTCTCACAGGACAGAGAGTCCACAGGGATCAGCTTCCTGTTGAAAACACACGTAAGCAAAACTTCAGACATTGGGTAACTATGTGATAATATATGAAAGCCACAGAGTGGAGGTTTGAGTGTACCTGTTGTCGAGCTGCGCTCTGTTCTGCGTCAGTTCTTCAGTCAGAGTGCCTTTGAAGATGGCTTTCAGTGTTTCCAGAGCAGTGTCGGCACAGTTCTCCACATCCAGCTTATGGAGCAGACCAATAACGTTTCCCTCCACCCGGAGCAACCAGGCCGGCAGCAGGCGAGAAGAAACCATCTCCCTCACCGTTTCTACAGCACAGCAAATAACAAATATGAAACGTACATGATGGAATTCAGAGCTAAAACAACCAGTTTTAGTTTTTCTTTTGTCAGTTTAGTCGGTTTTTTGTTGTTGTTTTTTGAAAACACTGGTTTACTGACCTCCAATGTGAGAATGTGCAATCTGTTATACATCATTTTGGTATAAATTAGTGCTGTCAAAATTATCGCGTTAACGGCGGTAATGAATTTTTTGAATTAATTGCGTTAAAATATTTAACGCATTTAACGCATGTGCAGAATGGTCCGCCCCATATATGCCACCAGTGGCAGCGCCAGGGTATGGCTGGGGTAGGCTACACCAATACCAAGAAATGGCTTTGCCCCACCATGAAAAATGATGTTAAAGTAAGCAAAATAAAGTCTGCCAACTCTCGCGGAGTAAATTGCACAGACAGCAGTTAGTAAGATTGATTTCAGTAGCCACGGTTTTGAAAACTTTTGTCACGTAGTGATCGTCTTCTCAATAGAACATCTTTGATAACGGCGTGGTGTTGTTGCAGGAAGTCCCGACGGAGAAGACTTTTGCTGTAGTACAGGGCAGAGCGATATAATAGTAATAATATGGCTCTGGTACAGGGGTGCACATAACTGGTACGCAGGTTATGTGCGTAATCTGAAATGCGTACCGTCACTTGTGTCACAAAGCGCATTTGCGTACCGACGCTTTTCCAGAAGGCGGTTAGATCACCGGACGACAGAGTCGGTCTCCGTGTGCACAGACAGGACTGCTGTTAACGTCGGTCTGTACAACGGAACTGTGCCAAAACTACGCCAACCGGCTGCGGAGGGAGACTCCCCCCTTCACTGGAGAACTGCGCTAAAACAGCTGATCACAACGTTCACACTCTGTGGTCACGAAGTACTCCACTAGCGCCCCCCCCCCCCCCCCCCCCCTCTGTCGACTTTCCTGAAGTACTCCCCCGTTGATAGAAATCAACACGTAATGAATTAAGACCCCACGGTTTGATGATTGATAGGTGTGTGGGTTGTCTTTCATTTTGACATGCAGAAAAATGTTATAATAAACATAGATACTGTATGTTAAATGGATATATCCGCCTGCTTTCATTTATCTTTCCATTCCCACAACAATATACATACATAAATGGCATATTTTGGACATAGTTCGAATGGTGATTAATCATGATTAATAAATTTTTAAGCTGTGATTAATCTGATAAAAAATTGTAATCGTTTGACAGCCCTAGTATAAATGTATTTGAGTTTAAAATGCTGGATGGACAAATCAAAGCTAAAGACAACACCTTATACTGTGAGAAATTGTGATGAAAAAAAGTCTCTATTTAATGGACTAAATAAATAAGAAATAGAATAATTCTAACAGATTAACTAATAATATATTGTTTTTGCAGCAAGTACGATAAAAAACACATTACACTCATTACAGAAATTGTTACCTGAGGTGTCACGGAGACCCTGCTGCACTAGAGTAACTCTCTGTGCGATGGTCAAAGCTTTAATGTGAACTTTGTCAGCCAGAACCTTAAAAACAGAAAATAGAAAAGATAGCAAGTTTGAACCACAATCACAATGTTTGGCAAGAACAATGTAATAGCATTTGACTGTATCTGAAGTTACCTGGTAGGCCAGCTTGCGGACATTCTCTTTGATGTCCCGGGTGCGTTTGAGTACTTTGGGGAGAGTGCGAGGGGACATTGCGATGCAGGAAAGAACGGCACGACGCACTTCTGCATTGGTGTCGTTTTCCAGAATCAGCATATACGCTAAAAAGTGGAACAAATCTGAGCATTAGACGGTTTGAGGGCCAATGACAAAGAGAAAGATTTAAAAACAGACTTTTCAAATCACAAAAAAACAAAGGAGAATTGAAAAACTACTGATTAAACACAAAACTATGTTCTCTAAAAATGTGAATTAAAGACTATATTCTGCATATGTTGTAGTGTATTGTATCAAATCAAAAATAAATCAAGCAGGGATAGAAAAACACACCATTGATAGTTGGACAGTCTGAATCCTTGGGCTGTTGTAGACGCGTCATGGCCAGAGCAGCCTGAATCCTCACATTGGGGAACTTGTCAGTGACTCGGACCAGCATGGCTTGGTGGATGCGGTCAAACAGGTCGTCGTCTATCTGGGCATTCTCCGCCATACTGCCCAGCAGCTTGTTGATCAGCTGACACACACGGAAACGCACTGCATGGCTGCTGGCTTTGTGAGACTGGGAAGACAAGGCAACAATTTGGGAGAAGAAGTGGAAAAAGGAAAGTGAGACATAAAAGTGTAGGAGTAAGAAACAGATGGAGGCCAACAGGCGGAGAGGGGAAACAGATGGGACAGGACAACATCTGATTAAGAAGAAGCAGAAACATCAATCACAGCAGGGATTCTTTGCAAATGCTTGAAATAAATTCAGAAAGTATTTTCTAGAAAAAGTTGAGTGAACGTGATACATGTTTTAGTCACAAAGTTGATCACTTGTAATCACAGAAGAACCGGTGTGCATAAACTCATGTAACAATGTTTATACCTCCAACAGGAAATTGAAGATGAAACTCAGAAATGGATGATCATCCTCCTCATCTTCTTCTTCCTCTTCCTCCTGCAGCTCCTCCTCCTCTGTTTTCGGTGGAGACAGGAAGCTTGTGGCAAACCTTGCTACGAACTCTATGATGTTTTCAACTGTAGGCTCCCGCTTGTAGACGATCATGGCGTATTTCAGGTAGTGGACAAACTCCTCATGGAACAGGGTCTTGTCCTCCAGCTGGTTGAGGGGATGGAGGATTTAGAGGAAATTACGTAACCAGTTTCAGCAATATCAATGTTTCTGTATATATCATTTTATTTTTTAAGTGAATGAGTAAGGGTTTGACTCCCCTACATTCAATAATTCAACATGTTACCCCATTTTCATGTTTCCAAAAATAATCTAAAACATTTAAATAAAAGACTGAAATAATAACAGTCAATGAGCAACGTTTGTCAACAAAGATAATATTGTATCCACACTAGACACACACACACATACTTGGTAAACACAACACATAATAGTCATAAATCATGGGGTTTAAAGAAGAAATATATAATAAAACTGAATACAAAAAAACAAGTAGTGTAGAAAAAGTTGAATAGGGAAAGAAGATGTATTTTATAGGAAATAAAAAGACATCTAGCATACTATGTCTTCAGTTTATACAAATAAAACACAAAAGCAGCTTTCAGTTTCTGTGCACCACATATTTGGAACAAACCTCATGAAAACATTTAGTCTAACCTTAGTCTGAATTTAAAAACTTTTGTGGATTAAATGTTTGTTTTCTTTTATGTAGTTCTATTTGTGACTTTATATTAAAATCTCTCATTGCCCTATTCATTTTGTTCTCCTATGATTGTTTTCATAGTGTCTTGTGAAACATTTTACCACACTATTACAGCATGGATATAAACTCTGAGTAAGTGTATTCTGTATAAAGATAGAGAGATTAAAAGTACATTAAACACCACATATCACTCACCTTGTTGTAGCGGCTATTCAGGCTTGCCACCAGCTTTGCTTTGTTATTGTGGCCCTTCTGAGCGCGCTGAAAAGCCTCTTTTATGTCCATTTCACTGTCTGCAGTCATCTTTCCTTCACAGAAAACCACATTGAAAGACAGAATTAGTCCAACAGTCGCTTTAGCTTTCTTCACAACACGGCCGTAACGTTTTAACTTCAGCAGCCCGTTTGTCTCTAGTGCCTCATTAGCTAAAAGCCCCTCGTCGATCACACTCTAACTATAGGAGAGCAGAAAAACAACGTAACCTGGCTACTTTGTTTCGGGATAAAAGTATCTGGTGACACGTTCAACTATATGTAATCATAACGTTGGAGCTGACGTTATATTATACAATACAATTAGACAAATTATGAGAATTAGAAATGTACCTTTCTTTCCGATTTCCTCTTCCAACACTGCCGCCTGTTTTCAAATTCTGCCGTGTGGTCTCGCGAGAACTGAGACGTGACTACTACGCATGACGTATACGGCGGGTTCAAATGTGTGCCCTGAGTCTTGCCTGGAAGGCTATACCGGTCAGGCGACTTTATGAACTTTTTAAAGCAGCAGCAATTTTGTTTCTGTTATTTTAAAGATTGAATAATCGTTTAGTAAATTGACATGATAAATCACATTAATCTTTCTTGCACGCCATTACAGAAAAGGCAAATCCTATTACTTCAATGGTTCAACATGACTTTATTATTACTACTGTTGTACATCAATTGGGATTAAATATTTACTGTGATTATTTTTTTTGCAACGAGTGCACCTAAAGAAATGAGGGAATGGATTTGAGGTATGGAAAATGTATGAATAACATCTCTGAAATAAATGTTTACATTGCCTACAATATTCCACGTACTCCACTGTAAGGCACTTTGGGAGACAACCAAACAAATTGTTAAAAACACTTGTTTTGCTGGATTTTTTGTGAATTGTAATTTAAAGCATTCAAAGAACAAGATAATAATGTGTCCTAATTTAGATTATGGTTAGGGTTAGAGATTCAGATACATTATATATTCTATCAAAAAAAGCCCACCTCATTATGTTTTAAGTTAGATACAATATTAGATAGCTATATCAAAGCCAAAATATCCAAATCAATAGCAATTCTGAATAAAGCCAAATACCTAATTAATCAAGCTTCTTTGTTTATGCTGTACTGCTCCTTCATACTTCCATACATGATGTATTGTGTGGAAGTTTGGGGGAACACATATAAAACAAATACACATCCTATCTTCATCCTGCAAAAAAGAGCCATACGAGTTATACATAAAACTACCTACAGAGAACCAACAAATAAATTGTTCATCAAACTAAAAACACTAAAACTACAAGACCTGGTTGACTATAAAACTATTCAAATTATGTTCAAAGCCGCAAATCAACAATTACCTCATAATATCCAGGGACTTTTCACACAGAGAGAAAGCATACACATGTTGAGAGGAAACTGCATTTTCAAAAAACCACCCGTACGAACAAATGCCAAACTTCATTGCATCTCATCAAAAGGTGTTAGTCTGTGGAATAACTGTAACGATGCACTGAAATATTGTACAAGTCTATCTAAAATGAAAGTATTATTTAGGAGTCTAATCATTAATGGTTATGAACAGGACCTGTAAAATCTCATTTGTTGTTATTTCTTGTAATTGTAAAAAGTAATTTCTTTCTGATTGTTTTGTAAAAAAAAAAAAGAAAAGATTAACAAGACAAACATGTCGCTGATGACGATGACCTAATGTTTTATAAGAAAAATATATGTTAGAGGGGGTAGGACCAGAAAAGTTTTTTAAGCTTCTTCTTGCCCCTGTTGAACATGAACAGAGACTATCTGAAAATTATTATTATTGTTTTTTTTTTTTTTTTTTTTTTTTTGGTACTTTGTTATAATTATTAATCTGAGTGAAAAGGAAAAAAAAAAAAAAGAAAGGAGAATATATATATATTATTGTTATATATTTGTTTTGTTTCTGACATGTTCAATAAATTGACTAACTAACTAACTACAACTTGATCCCACAGTGAAACAAGCTGCAGAGTTAAAGGTAAGATGTATTATATTGAATTACAATTCGAATCTATATTGTTCTGAAATGAGTGTTGTGCAGAATGAGTACTTTTGTGTTTTGTACAAGAAGCTGTTTTATCACATATGTTTAGCTCATGAAAGAGAGAGTGGGTGGACTATTGGAGTATACTTATACACCCTGCCTCCAAAAGCATAATCATTATGATAATAGACCTCTCAGATAATCCTACACTCACATGCACACAGGTCCAATGCATGAGCCTGGGTAGGATATACCCTCCTGTGACCCCTCCACAGCTGCCTGACAGCTGCAGCCCTGGACATCCCAACACCAATGATCTTGTACACTGATGGTCTATATGGGTCAAATGTGGGAAATAATCTATTATCAGATTAGTGCTTGAGTTCTTTCATCTAACAAGCCTTTATGATATACCATAACCTAAACCTAACCCTAATCCTAAACAAACAGGGCCTGTTTTTGTATACTCCTGCGTAAATAAAATATTTAAAAAGTAGCCTGCTAAAAATAATTCCAGGTATACAAGGTAAATTGTATTTAACTGAGTAATAATGTAAATCTGGGCATGAAAACAATATTCAAAGATATTCCTTTAAACATGTTCACATCAGATTATCTAAGAAATGTCTTGTATTTGTATGTATAGGTATTTGGAATTTGTTTTTATTAAGATGGTAACTCAATATATTAAATGTACAAGTTGTTGAGTAAAATTAAATGATTACCCTTTCAAATGTAGTGGAGTAGAAGTTTAAAGTAGCATAGGCTTAGGCTACAATGGAAATGCTCAAATAAAGTACAAGTAGGCCTACCTCACAATTGTAGGCCTACTTAAGTACAGTAGCCACTTGAGGAAATGTACATAGCCTATACTTCCCAGTGGTAGTAGCCTAATAGTATAGAAGTACGTTGCCGATTAAAATACCCCCGTTAAATAAAAGCAGTAGGCAGCAGTCACATGTTTAGTTTATCTGATTGATGGAGTAAAACCACACAGCAGACCCCCGAGACCCTCCTCCCGGTGATTGATACAGCAGCGCCGGTAGGGGCGGGGCTCACTGCAGCAGTGCGCCTCTCGAGCTGTCTCCGGTAATGTTCCGTAGGAAACACACGCCCCTCTCCGCCCCTGCCGCGAGACAGGTGGTTGGACTATATGCCTTTTTATTCTCCCTCTTAGAATAAAACGTGTCTGTTGACAGCACGGAAGAGTCGGTCGGCGCGAGCGCGTCCCCGATGGACTTCCAGCGTGTGACCTCCGCGAGCACCGGGCGCACCGAGAGAGGAGGGGGGCAACAACCGAGAGCCCCGCCGATCTACAACCAAATGTTTTCCGGCGAGCTGCTGTTCACGGGAGGGGGTCTACCGACAGAGGAATGAGATGCACAAGTAAAAAGTTGACACGGTTTTGGTGGGAATTTTCATCTGAGAGGAGGGAGCAGGAAGGTTTCTGACTATCCTCCGGTGTGGAAGTTCCCTGGGGGGGGGGGGGGAGGGGGGGTTCATTATGGCTTCAGGCGCCGGTAAGGCTGCTCAGCCCCTCGGGCCAGGCTCTTCCGTTAACGGGACTGCGGCAGAGTTCCCGAACATCGAGCAGGAGCTGTACGACTACCAGATGCACAGCAAGATGTGCAAGAAGATCGCTCAGCTCACCAAGGTAAGAGCCTCCGGTGGCACCGGGAGAGTCAGGCTGATGCTGATCTGAGATCTGCCTCACTAGTATCTGCCCATGCCTAGAAACATAGTAAAGCTGCACAGCCAATCGAGAAGGCGACCTTTATTGATCCTGGGATAAATGACATATTACTGGGACACCTACAGAAATCACCCTACATGGTTATGGAAAGATAATTTGTTTCCATATGGATTACAAAGAAAAAAAATACTATAATTAATAATGTTAATAATAGTTACAGGAGAATAAGGCTATAGGCATTAGTAATATACATGTAAGTAAATATTGCAGCATATACATTGCCTCAACACCATTAGGCTAGATGTGCACTGTGTTACAAATCATCAACATCTCTTGGGATAATGATTTGAAACTTGGATCAGGGTTCATTCGTCTTCGTGACTGACACAGTAATCAGACATGAGCGATCCGTCAGAGCTCTAGATGTTGGCTGCAGGTTTTCAGCTCTTGGAGAGCCAAACCTTGCAGCGAGGCAATTAGTAACCTACTGGTGTAGACTAATTATCAGTTGATTTATGGATTATCTTCACCATGCATTGATTTATAATTCATGTCAGATGGTTGAATAATAATAAAATGAAGAGAATTGCACATTTCAAAGATTGCATAAATGCCACAGCCCAAAAGGATGTGTCTTTGTTTGACACACATAACAAGGTATCAATGAACAGGGATAAGAGCAGCAACACATCCACATTAAAGAAGCTGTAACCACCACATTCTTTGTAACAAAAATGCATTCACTGGGTTATCCAAACATCTTTTATCGTTATTATAATCATGTCTTTTTAGGCATGAACATCTGCTGTTTACCCTCCACATACAGTGTGAGTGTGCAGGCAGGGATGCTTGACAGCTGCAGCAGCAGGAGCAGTATCTGCTCTGTTCATACAGTAAGCATAGCTATATGGGGATTCTCCCTCTCTCTGGTGAACCATAACGCTTACAGAAGCAGGGCATGACCCATCGCTTGTTGAGCTATGACAATTACTGATGACTGTGCAGTTCACCTCTGCAGCCTGTGTGTGTGTGTGTGTGTGTGTGTGTGTGTGTGTGTGTGTGTGTGTGTGTGTGTGTGTGTGTGTGTGTGTGTGTGTGTGTGTGTGTGTGTGTGTGTGTGTGTGTGTGTGTGTGTGTGTGTGTGTGTGTGTGTGTGTGTGTGTGTGTGTGTGTGTGTGTGTGTGTGTGTGTGTGTGTGTGTGTGTGTGTGTGTGTGTGTGTGTGTGTGTGTGTGTGTGTGTGTGTGTTCCAATTTCAAGGTGATGTCTTGTCAGTCCAAAACCTAAACATGTAAGCCTAACATAATCTAGCTGAGAAGAGACCATTTTTGCATGGAAAATTACCTAATCGAATATCGAATTGATAATTATTCTGTGTATCTAATAGTCGATTTATTTTATTTATTATTTCAGCTGTACTGCATTTGAGCTTGCATGTGTTGTTCATAAAGCTTCTTCTCAGATGCACACAAACAAAGATGACACAGATGAGGGGTCAGCACTAGTGTCTTTGCTTGTTAGGGGGATTTGCCAGCCTCGTCCTTCTACCTCTCCTGCCCTCTGCTCCTTCCATCGCAAAAAGAAGCCTGGACTGATGTCTCTCTCTTGAAACTCTATGCAAGTCCAGCCAGCCCGCTTTAGCTCTCTGATGACCGCAGTAAAAACAAATCCGAGACCCAGTGCTGATGAAATATAAGAATCATCATATCGGATATTTGGTGTAAGCATTTTGTCAGAGCTTTGGGATGCTGGGCATGTGAGACAAAGTGTATTTGAGTGTTTTGGGGGCGGGGTGTGGAGTGGAGAGGAAGCGGGAAATGGGTCAGTGCTGTGGTAACCTTAATATATTTATCAACCCCTGCTCACACACACACTGATGCACTTTACACACCTCCTCACGTCTGGCTGTCCCTAACTCCTCCACTCACCCATCCACAGTTATGCTCAACTTGCACATCTCCCTCCCCCGACTGAGAGTGGGTCTACCCTGGTTGAATGGGTACTGCTAAAGATAAACCAGCAGCATGTCGGAGTGTGTTTACGCGGCGGAAAACAAGCCAATGGGAAGAAAGCCTCGCTGACCATGTCAGGCCAGCTGTTGTGAATGTTCACATAAGCTTGTGTGTGAACAGACATGCACACGCTCACATGAATACACAGAAGAGAGTAGTCTCTTTATGCGAGTCACAGAGATCAACGGTAGCATACTAAAGTGTGTTTGTGTGCATATATACGACAGCACTTTTGATTGGCAGCTCTAATTCTGTGATTATGTGATTTCCTGTACTTATCCTTACACTGTCTGTCACAATGTTCCCTGTTTTGTAATCCAGCACAGCCGGTTCCCTCTTTGATATGTGTGGAGGTATGGGTGAGTGTGTGTGAAGGACTGATGTAAGTGTGCATGCTTGCTTGTCTCTTTGTCTAAGCACTCCTCTGTGCACCAACCATTCACTCCTCATCTCACTCCAGTTTCAAAAAGCCTCATCAAAGGTCTCCTTTACAATGTAGAACCGAATATGAATTTCATGCTTTGCTGACTATGTAGTTGTTGTCAATAAGCACGGGCACCAGCTTGTGAAGATACATGAATAACATTATCGATTGGCAGGATCAATATGGGGATCTCGAGACAGGATTTACAGTAGCAAGTGTCCATACTGAGTGAGCCGCCATGCCAAGTGTCTTGAGAATTTACTCCAAAAGCTCAATCCAAGTGTGACACCTTTTACACTGAACATGGCAAGGCAATGTCTAATGTCTAAAACAAAGATGCCAACTGATGATCCCTTGCTTCGGCCTAATGCTCGTGCATTAGCATTTGCCATATATTTGTGTCAGGGAAACAGCCTAACAGCACTACACTGTAATGGCAATTGGGCACATTGGAATATTCTCAACCGTAAAGCATGCGTCATTTGAAAATGAAATGTCAAATCATTTAGGTCAGAATGGAAATAAAAATGGAAATCGATTATTCCATTTAAATTTGAATTTAGACTTAAAGTATGCATCCACAAATATGTATCGATACTAACATTGCATTTACATTTTAAAATTCAAATTACATTTGGAAATTGGCAGCTATAATGCAGAGTTGTTCTATATCAGCCTTCAATTTATTTAGCAGTTTTAGTTTTAAATGTCCTTTTAATTTGCTTGGTTTTGTGGTTCTGAGGACTCACTGATGGGCTTGTTGTTTAATTTGAGGAAGTTACAAAGTATGTTGTGACTCAACTTTAATTAATCACATAAGGGTGCAAGGTTGTTGATGGGGATGGTTGCTAAATTGTCCTCTATCTTTATCTCTCCTGCTAAATGTTCTTCTTATTTTCCTTGCTCTCACACTCAAACTGGCATAAGAGAACATACAAGAACAGCTCTCACACACACACACACACACACACACACACACACACACACACACACACACACACACACACACACACACACACACACACACACACACACACACACACACTGCCCTCAGAGTCTGCCCTCTATTCGTGTCCCCTTCAGTCTTTTGAGTCATGACCCTTGGTTCACGAGCAAGAATTCAGGCACAGTGACGTTATTGAGTATCTGGTGTGACATACTGTACGAGTGTTATACTGACATGACAGAGAGAGGGGGGTTTGTGATTAGAATCTTGGAAGATGTCAAATCCATCAACGATAGCTGTCGTTGAATTATAAATAATACACCATAGATTAATGGAGATTGACAATGTTGAGACCATGTTAGTGTACGTGTGTGTGTGGGTCTGTGTAAGAGAGAGGACACACACACACACACACACACACACACACACACACACACACACACACACACACACACACACACAGAGAAGGAATGTCCGGCAGTGCTGTGCCAGCTGTGTGCTGCAGACAGAGAGGCGTCTGGGTAAAATATGAGCCTATGTGTCCCCTTCCTACACCCATAAACATGCACACACAAACACACACATACCTCTGAGGGTGGGTAAGTGAGCCATCAGGGTCAGTAGACGCATACGATGACACTGTAGACATGTCGTAGAGGGTAAAGTGAATAGTAGGGAGAAACGGGCCATATTGCAGGTGTTAGTCACAGACTATATTGAGAGGAGGGGGAGAGATGTCATATGCGACCGGCAGGAGAATCACAGCAGGGCCTGGACTATATTAACTCACCGGACTTTGGTTACAGTAGATGAACACTATGTCCTATTTGTGTTTGAGGATGAGTGTGTTTCCATGTCATCTGTGTCAGTGTACTATTTGTTATCAGAAAGCAGCCAGCTCTAAATATTGGCTCCATAATGTCTGTGTTTGTGGAGAAGTGCTGGTGTCAGTTTTCCAGCTGTTTGCGAGGAAACAACCCCGCAGAGGCAATCATCTGAATCCACGAGGACGTAAACTGTAACAAGGTCGAATTATACTGAGGATTGTTTTGCAAAGAACATTTAGTTAAGAAAGTAACATTAAAATACATCAACAAACAATGACATACTGTACATTTATATCCTGTTAGTGATGTAAAAGGTAAAGGAATGTGAAACCTTGAATAGAATCTGAAATATAGTCCATAAACAGAAGTGTTTTATACTCAATGTGTGCTTACAAATCAAATGAGGAGGCTCATTTTTATCTTTTCTTATCAAAGAGGAAACATCTTAAATCTTTCAGTGTCAGCTTAAACTCAACAATGACTGGCGGTTTCAGCTTTAAATTATTCTGCAGTTAGTTCCAAAAATAGAGACAACACTTCAAGAAAGCCCTTCTTCCTCAAGCTCTTGACCTGAAGGACAGAAAAACAGAACATTTTTCAGCTACTGTTAAAAACAAAGAAGAAAATATTAATGCAGAAAGCCTGAATGACCTACAAATACTTCTTCATTAACCAAAAATATAAAAGAGCATTTAATAAACATGGACATCTTTGATGTGCAATTCCTGGGGAATGTAGGAGGCACAACAGTATGAGACACGAACATATTCACGTGAGTCAAGGGAAGTGGTGCCGACCTGTTCCTCAAAGAAAAAGACTGACATATCCCTCAAAGATGAGTTCAAAATATATATTTGGTTAGAACTTTGCACAACTGTGTCATATTTCCTTGTGTGTTCTTGATGCTCTCCAGGTGATTTATTCTCTGAACATGAAGAATGAGGAGCAGGAGGCGGCCTTGCTGACCTTGAGCCACGCCCACCACGAGGAGCTGCACCGCATCCTGGTGGAGACATGTCACGAAGGGGAGGGGTCGCTGCTGAGGACACGCCTCCTCGAGCTGCAGGACTCCCTGCATGAGCAGCAGAAAGCAGGAGCCCAGGTGTGTGTGTGTGTGTGTGTGTGTGTGTGTGTGTGTGTGTGTGTGTGTGTGTGTGTGTGTGTGTGTGTGTGTGTGTGTGTGTGTGTGTGTGTGTGTGTGTGTGTGTGTGTGTGTGTGTGTGTGTGTGTGTGTGTGTGTGTGTGTGTGTGGTGTGTGTGTGTGTGTGTGTGTGTGTGTGTGTGTGTGTGTGTGTGTGTGTGTGTGTGTGTGTGTGTGTGTGTGTGTGTGTGTGTGTGTGCACTTTTACCCTCTTGATCAGGAGATAAACAGACCTCCCTCAAGGTCACGTTGTATCGATGTATTTTAATGTGTAAACAGCACATCTCATGTGACCTACAACAGTCAGATAGCCTGCGACTTTACCCGGCCATAGACCTCATTCCTAATTTACATGCCTCGCACCACAATAAAACATTAACATGAATCATAAATACCCACATGAGTTTCTTATGAGCTCTTTGGAAACAGAATCTATCTAAACAATTAAAAAGATTAAAAAAAATGAATACCTACCATTTAAAATACATTTTGAAGAGTGAAGCCACGGTTTGATTGTAGAAAACTGCTGGGAAATACATCCCTGTATGGAAAGTATTTGAATGACTGCACTCTTTGGGCTCTATTTATTTTTATTTTGTGACCAATCACAATCCTGGTGCAGTGCAGCCTGGGTTATGGGCTAGAAGAAGATGAATACATTGGTAGTAGAAGGAATACATTCTTATAGGTGGAGCAGGTCATAGTACAACTAATGCAACAACTATAACAATGCAATAAACATAACACCGCGTTGAAGTCTTATGCTGTGTCCCCAGAAAGTATTGGAAAGTATCAGATCTGTGAAATTCATACTTCACCAGTCTGTCTCTTTGAATATATAACATAACATCGTAAAACTGCAGGCAGCCATCATATTTATATACAGTGTTTTTCTGAAGTTAGTGACCATGGTATTAGCATAATACCACAATCGTCCTGAGAAAGTATTAGACTTCGGTCATATCTTTTCGTAAAGCTTTCCTGATAATTACCTTCTATGAATAGTTTACCTGCAAAGTTATGAAGAGATAACAGACCTGCAAAATAAATACCTCCTCCTTAGCAATCTTATATTTTTCTGGAGTCTTCACTGCATATTATAACTAACGAATGCTAGTTAGGTGAGAAGCTGAATAAAGGTTTTGATCTAATCTACAGTGCAAGCAGGGAATAATGTGTTGCTACTCACTGAGTAGGTCAACAGTGTAGCTGATAAACCTTGGTGGCTTCAATCTTGCCCTTTTAAAAAAAGTTGTTTCCTATTTCCACTGTTCATTTCAGTGGTTCGTGCAGTTCTTGAAGATCTCATTGAGATTAAATGGTATACATTTTTTTGCATTGTAAATGTACCACCAACAAAAATATTTGAACTGCAAGATGTTGTCAGCATTTAGGGTGTCATCCTGTTAATCCCCAAACCTGTTTTTCAGGTCTCAGTCTCGAAAATGACATTCCCAGAACAAATGACCATATCTTCCGTTCTAAAAGGGTTAAATTAATAATCTTTTTTCTCAAAGCCAGGTTACAGTGAGTTGGATGTAGAAGTGTCAGAATCAATATAGATGTTTTTATTTTAAAGTAAATTCAGATTGAATACAGTAAAAAAATTATTTATAGTGAAAACCACCCTTGGACGATGGGATGGTAGACTAAGGCTGCGGCCCACGAGGACGAATTTGGTCGTTTGCGTTACTGTTTAGTGTCATATAGACCGTTCGGCCACACGAGGACGACCGAATATGGCACTAAACGACTGAGGAAACGACAACGGGTCCCAAGGTGGATAGAAATGCATACGCCACTCTCTGGGGGGTCAAACAGCTCCGTGTGTGCGCCCTATACGGACATTTTCAGATCACTGATAGTGATTGCGCAATAGCCCCGCCTCTCCCCACCTCTTCTGCTCACCTCCGCTTACCCCGCGCCAGTGCTGAAGTGTTTCGCCACCAACAACAACAACAATGGCGGATCGCAGAGTTGCTATCGTGCTCCGGACGCTATTGACCATGCTACAGTTGTTTGTGCAACATCTACAGCAATAATGATGAGGCAATAGCCCCGCCTCTCCCCACCTCTGCTGCTCACCCCCACGTCAAAGTAAACTGCATCCTGAATTCAGATTATTTATCTTTCTCTCGCGAGTGAAGTCTAATCTGACAGGACGGAGACACGCAGCTCTGCCCACCTACAGCTCCTCCCGCTGCAGCAAAACACACACTTCAAGTCAGATCATCACCCTTAGCTATTTTAATTACCTCTCAAACTCCCTAAACTAGTTATAAATATGTTTATTTTTTACTGTCGGCCGGGTCACTGATTACTGGATGAGCTGCTGCATGAGACAGACACTGGCGCTGTCCGAAGAGAGGGAGGAAAAAGAGAGGCTCCGTGTATTTTATCATTATATTATATAGAGTCGTTATTCATTTGTTTTAAAGCTCAATAAATAACAAAGAAGACCTTTGACCGGCACTTTTATAATTTTGTCCGGAAGATTTCAACTTTAATACACGCTGACTGGCGAAAAACTCTGCCCGGTTCCCTCGGCCCCCACCGCGGAGAATAAACAGAAGGGCAACCATGACAACCATGCTTCTTCGCTGCTTTTGTGGAGGAAGTTACAGCGCCACGTACAGGCTCGGCATATGTACTGCAGCTTCTCCAGCGGTTGGAGCTAAACGGAGCGGTCTCGTGTGGGCAGACACTATCCGGATAATTATTGCATGTGGACGGAAGCCGTTTGCGATTGCGTTTGCGTTAATCCTATGCGTTTAGCCGTTTTCGTCCTCGTGGGGCCGCAGCCTAAAAGCTTTAGGAATCCAAACTACAACATCTAATAAGTACACTGTATCAAGATTGATGCAAAACAAGTTAAATTTGACCTTTTTAGAGAGATTTAGCAAAACAAAACCACTTCTGGGGTCATTTGGGTGGATTTTCCATATCTCTGGCCCCCCTCGGTCGATTTTGATGATTGACATGTCTTTCTAACCGTCAGAGCCAATGGAATCGAGGGGAACTCCCACATACTCCTTATTTGGTAATGTGTGTGTGTGAGAGTGACGCATAGCCAAAACCAGAAGCTGCGATAACTCTGGTGGCTAGCATTAGCAGCTAACTTTTACTCTCCGATTTTTACATAAAAATGGAATTATGGATTATAAATAATTTTTTCAAATCGATAGAAACATTATCAACCTATGGATTAACCGATTCAGCCACGTTTTTTCTCGTTTTAATGCCATTGAACACGTCTTTTGATCAGATTGACAGCTACGGTGAGACGATCTCCCGTAAAAGCTCCGTAAAGGTACGTGTTGTGATGTTATGAGACTTGTGTTTTGTTTTGGTAAAAATGGTTTGTATCGTCAGAGATTATTCCCGTTAATCTGGTATAACACATTAATAGGTTCTTAAATATTAAGATGCCCTGAGACACAGTGTCGTGAAAAAAAAAAGAGACCCGCCGAGGGGGGCTTTGGGGCTTAACAGGAAAGAGTTTGACAGATTTCCATAGTGTTGTTGTGAGTAAAAAAACTGTTTATTTGAACAAATGCACTGACTAATTCTAGCAGTTCTAAAGGAAGGCTGTCCAACCAACTACTAAGGATGCACACTCTTAGAGCAGTGACTTTGAATGTTAGTGCAGTGTGTAACACATTTCCCACTCTGCCTCCAGGTACAGGCAGACTTTGAGTGCTTTCGGATCCAGGCGGAGGAGAGGGGACGTGAAACTGAGGCAGAGTTGAGAAAAAAGTTTGAGGAGAGGCTCCAGGCTGCAGAGGAAGAACTCCAGGAGGCCAAGGCCCACATCCGTGATGCTCAGGAGGAGAGCCTGCGGTTGGGCAAAGAACTCGAGAAGACCATGGAGCAGATCCAAGAGATGGGTGCCAAATGTGAGGCGCTACAGAAAGCAGCTGATGAGGAGAGACAGCGGGAAGAGCAGCAGAGGCAGAGGAAAGACAAGGACAATAAGAAAGAGAGACAAACGGAGAAGCGGGAGGATTCGGAAAGAATGAAAGCACTCTTAGCGGAGGTAAAAGTGCTGAGGGATCAGAGTGTTCGAGCGGACGAGGAGAAGAGGAGAGCAGTGAAAGAAGAGAGGGAGCAATGGGAGCAAAAGTTGAATGATCTAAATGAGGAGCAAGAGGAAACGAGGAAGAAGATGGAGACAGAATGGAGGGAGGAGCGGCAAAGGTGGGAAAAGAGGGAAGAAGAGGAGAAGAAGGGGATGCACAGCGCCCTGCGAGAGAGAGTGAAGAGGGCGGAGGCCGAGGTGGAGAGTCACCTGGAGAGGTTGGCAGAGAGCAAGAGAAACACAGTCAAGCTGCAAGAGCGTATACAGGTACACACAGACACACACCCATAACCCTCTCAATCATACTAAAACTAGAATGCTGTGAAAATGGAGGTAAAAGGAAATTGAAATGTTGCAGCTTCCTGTCTCTGATGCACCCGGCTAATGATTGTGTTGATGGGAAAGGGAGCGAGGTTGAGGCAAAGAGAGAGTGGGGTGGGGGGGGGGGGCGATTTGCTTGTCTAACCACTGGCTGCCCTCCCTGAGTGCTATTCCCACTGCCAACTCTCTGCTAATGAGTAGTTTGAGCAGGATAGATTCGCTGCACCACCACCATTACCACCTCACGGATGAGCATTAAGAAGCCCTACGAGAGCTGGCATAGAGCTGACATAAGCCCGCACAGCAGACCATTAAAGGCTCATAGCGGGGAGAGATAGCTCCCTGACTCACCACATTTCATCCCCAATTTTTTTTTTCCTACTGCCCTCCCCTTCTCTCTAACTTGCCTTCTTTTCTATTCTTTCTCCTAATCTGTGTCAAAGTTTCTGTGGGCTTCTCTCTCTCCCTCATCTGTCTGTTTTCCTTTCTGTTCACCTGTGCTCTTTGTTAAACCCACACTCCTCTGCATCGCCCTCCTTACTTGCCCTTGTGCCGTACTTCCTCCCGGGCCTCCCTCCAGGACCTGGAGGAGGAACTGGAGCTGGATCGGAGGCGAGTGTCCGAGGCCGAGGGCGTGGCTAAGCGGGCGGAGGAGGAGCTTGGGGTCGCCAAGGAGAGGCTGCTGCTGCAGGAGGACGAGCTGCAGAGCAGAGCAGGTAGTCTCACCTGTCCTCTCACCTGTCTGCTTAAGAAAGCTCACATCGGCGAAAATCAGCTGAGCTCAGTGCATTTCCATGATTCATTCTGACTCAGTGCTAATTAAGTTTTCGCCTCACGCCATTATAATATATACAGAAAATGCAACAAATGCACATTATTCATCCTCCATAAAGGCAAACAGTTTCATCAAAGTGTCATCGTACCTATAGTCAGCAAGAACGCCCTGAATTTTATTTATTGCACAAGAACGATTTTTTGTTTTAGGCGCTTCCTCATTCAGTATGGGTCTGCTGTAGGTCCATTCTGCTTCTATTATGCATAATCGATCAATACGTGCCTGTGTTCACTATGGGTGTTTATTTGGTGTGCGTTCTGTGTGTGTGTATCAGAGGAGCTGCTGAACCGCGGGGGCTGTGAGGTGTGTGTGTGTACTGAAATGGAGGAGCTGAGGAGCCAGGTGAGCCGAATGCAGAGCAGGAACAGAGAGCTGGAGCTGCAGAGCAGTGGCAGGAACAACGACCACGCCCGGCAGATACGCCAGGTAAAGAAAAGCACCAACACACTCAAGGTCTCCTATCATGCAAAATGCACTTTCTTATGTCCTTCATACATAAATATGTGTCCCCGGTGTGTCAGGAAACTCACAAAGTGTCAGAAAACACAACCCTCTCTCTTTTACTCCGTACCCACATCTCTAAAAACGGGTACAATGGAGCTGATCCAGATTTTCTGCAGATATGACGTAATATCGGAAATGTGGGCTGGTTTTACGCCCACGGCCCTATCAGAAACGTTGCTATCAGAAACAATGAGCGACGTGTTTTGGAAGTAATATGGTCTTTGTTTACATTAGCAAGCATCGCTAACACTCAGAGCTAAGCTATACTGGAGAGAGTATGTGTAAAAAATCAGGATATAACCTTGTGGTAAACCTGCAAGAGAAAAAGCATTTGAGATAATGTTTCAGAAATAATCCTTGATGCGGTGTGGAACATGATATGCCATTTACTCACGGCAGCCTTTAGCTGAGTATCTCGGTAGAATTCTGAGCAGGCATTAGCTCCCCCTCCTCTTTTTATTTTATTTCTTTCAATTTTTGAAAAGCTACTGACCCAGAATCAGCACTTCTCTAACAGGGCTGAAATAGAGGGGTATGAGGCATGGCTAGAATGGGTGATCTGTTTAGTATTTTGAGCAAAACACTTCATAGGTATGTTTTTTATAAATTGTTATATATCAGAGACCTATAATATATGTCTAAACATGGTATAATAGGAAACCCTTAATGAAGAGCTGCTGTATTGAAAAGGATTGTACATTTTTGCTTGATAAAGTGGCCATTGAGCGTATGTTGTGTGTGTTGACAGCATGCTGAGGCGCTGTCCAGCCTGCGCTCTGAGATGGTGAGGGCTCAGACGGAGGAGCTGCGTCGAATCCAAAAACATGCAGACGACGAGAGGGACAAACTGCAGAAGGAGGTAGAAAAAGAGAGAGAAACCGTACAGAAGGAAAGGGAACAAGAAAAGAATAAGTTTGAGAAGGACAGAAACAGACTGCTCAGAGAGAGGGAGGAAGAGAGGGAAGAGGTGGAAGGGATCAAAGAACGTCTGAGGAGAGAGAAGGACGAAGAGGTGGACCGGCAGAGGAAGGAACTGGAGGTCGAGAGGGTTCGCGTACGCTCACAGTTGGACAAGAACATTGAACAGGTGGAGGCGGAGAGGGCCAATGTGCAGCAGAAGCTCGAGGAGGAGAAGAAGAGATTGGTGGAGAAGGCTGAGGAGGACAGGAAGCGGTTGAAGGAGCAGGTGCGGAAGGCGATAGAGGAGGTGATGAGGAGGCACGCGGCCGAACTCCACAGCGTCCAAGAAGCTCTGAGCTCAGAGAGGAAGACCAACCAAGAGGTCAGCGTCCCTCACTCATAATGGGGAGAGGTTTACTTAATTTTTTTGTCTGAACATTTAAAGAGCAGGAAGAGGAACCAGTAGTAAAAGTAGAGATTTTTCCTATTGTGCAGTGATTTCAAAAATGTCAAAATAGCCTGCTGTGTAACTGTGGCTGCCAGCTCCTATCGGCTTCATTATTTCAGTTTCAGTATGATTTGGGGTTTAATTACTTACTATACAAGGACATCGCTGTAAGAAATATTTGTTCTCTTCATCGTCTGACACAGTTGCAACATATTACAAAAGAAATCTAGAAACTCTGTTAAGCGTTCACAGAAATAATTAGGTTACGCCTTAGTGACCCCATGTTAGCTATAAGCGTATAACGATAACGAGGTCAACAACAAAGGGAATAATTTATATTTTAGAGGGGCTTAAGAAATAACATCTTAAATTAATTAGCAAGCAAAAAGCAAAGATCTGAAAAATCAAAACAATGTGTGTAGCTTTAACGTTTTTTCTTTCATGTACTATATTGTAGATATCACAACTCCTTCACCACTGGTTTTAAAGAGCAGCCTTAATGAATCTTTTTAAAGCGTTTAAATGTAGAAATATAATGAGATTTTATCACATAATTGCCTGCTCTGTGAGCCTTTTGTTAATGTGAACTTCATCATGACAATTTAATAATTAGGCTTAGTAATAAGAAGGTGATAGTATAGTTGGGTTAAAGTGCTATAAAGGAGATAAGTTGTGAATGTAATAATGGTGATGACACATTTTCTTGGAAGGTGTGTGCACGTTTGGATGAACAGAGGAGGAACGCTGAGGAGCTACGCAACGAGCTGGAGAGGGACAGAGAGGAGCTGAGGACAAAACTGAAAGATGCCTCCAATGAGGTCAGAGGTTAAATTATACAAAATTAGCCTTTCTACCAGTGAAAAATATGTGTGGTAATATGTGAAATTAAAGCTCCTCTGCTCTCAGACCTGTAGGCTGCAGTCAGCGATCGAACATCAAGACAAGAAAGAAAATGGGGCCCCTGAAGCTGCAGCCTCGTGTGGACCGCAGTGCTCTCGTCAGGAGGAAGAGCTCCTTCAGACCCGGAGTCGTCTGGCACGAACGCAGGAGGAGGGACAGAGGCAGCGGGACAGGCAGCAGAGAGAGATGGCCTCCCTGAGAGCTGACAAACACCGGCTGGAGGAGAAAGTCCTGGAGCAGAGCCGACTGAACACGGAGAGGAGTCTTCTCGACCAGAGTCAGCGGCAGACTGAGGACCGGATCAGGTAACAGAACAAACAGCAACCTGCCAGAACTGCTTAGGCTTACATTACAAAGCCTCGGCTCGGATTGTAATCCCCCCTGTCATCCTGTTAAAGAGCACTGGGGAAGATCAAAGTTGAGAAGCAAATCATTTCTATCGTGGCTCATAACAAACAGCAGCCGGCTGTCCTGTTTTAAAATGGGCAAGCACAATTCAGAATGATATGTAATTGGCAGGGGGTGTGTGGATCCCCCAGAAACAAATTGTAATTCAAAACAACTGTCTTCACCACTTAACCACTTGGAGTTAATCAAGACACAGCCACCTGGTTTAGCCTATATTAGTTAGATTGTGGGTGCCATGAAAACTAACATACCTCATATTGAAATTAACCAGGCACAAAAATAGCCAACTATTTCATCCACCTACTTTGCAAACGTCTTGTTGTCACCGCTTAATAATCCTGTCTGATCATCAAGTTAACGTTAGGGGAGCTGGCTGGCAAAGTTAGCAAACACTGACTACAAATGAGTTCAGCAATCGCACAACACCACAGTACCTTAAGCTCATATAAGATTTAGCTAGTGTCAGTGTGCCAACAGGGTTCATTCAATATGTGAAACTGTCTTTTTCTATGTTATATTTTCACTTCATGATCACAGTTAAGCCAAAATCAACAATCAGCGACAGGTTTAGCTTGTTTTAGTCCGTTTTAGTAATGATCATTGGAAAAGGCTGCTTAAATATAATCATCTACAGTATATGCATGGATTATGATGATGTGCTTTTTTTCTAAGACAATCACTGATTTAGAAGAAATAACCATTTCCCCCAGGTGGTAAATTGGTGTATACCATTAGGGTATCAGGTTCAAGGGTCAGTGGTTCAATCTCCTGCCCTGCAGTTAACACGTTGAAGTGTTGACCCCAAATTGCTTCTGTATGCATGTCTATGGACGGTATTGAAGTGTTTGCTTTGGATTAGAGCGTAAACTAAATGTAATGTAATGCATTAGCACTTCTTGCTCCATTGCTCGGGTGCCAATGCTTGCATTTTATCATTTTGATTAGAATGAGCTTTATCGACAGGTAATATGTTTTACCAGTAAAACACATGACTAGAAATAAGCCGCAGTGATAAAAACGATTCATGTTGATAAAAACAACAGTGTCAGTACATAAGTGAAAATTAAATCAATACCACAATATAAACTCTAGCTATAATGGTTTTCACAATTTGGCAATTATTCCTGTCTTGTCTCATATCATGATTCAACACATCTTCTGTTTCATTACTATATAAATAGGCTGTAAACAGCAATTCATTTTTATTGGAATTGGTGTAACTAATCTAAAATAACCTTTAACATGCAGGTGTCCCCTCTTATAAACGTATGGCATCATAATTGTTGTCTATTCTTTAAAAATAGAAACATGACTTTCCTGTTTTTGGGTCTTTTCCATTCAAAGGCACACAAGACCTAAGAATAAGATGTTTCGACTCCAGAATTACTTATTGCTTAATATGAAACAGAAAACAAGGTTTTATAAAAATTAAAGCTATGAAGGAAAGTGAGAAATAATTAGGTTACTACCACATTTACGAAGCCTGAAACGTAATCGTTAGAAGCCCCAAACAGTGAGAATAACAAGAAGAAATAAGTAGAACATTTGCATGTAGGTTAACTCACTTCTGGTTGTGATGCACGCCTGCAGGGCAGAGTGTGAGGATCGTCTCAGAGCGGAGTTCAGGATCGAGATGAATGCTGCCGTGGCAGAGAGCGAACAGAGGTGGCAGAACAAAGAGCAGGAGCTGCAGAGCCAGATGTCTGAGCAGCAGAATCAGCTGAGCGAGCTGAAGTCAAAGGTGGGAAACCTTCAAACCACCATCTGTGATCCCTCTTCAAAGTACCTTCCGACATGCTGATTTCTCTCTCCTAAAATTATCTCATTATAGCTTGATAAGCAGACTGGATTGCTGTTTAGTTAATCGTTTTAGTATCTGAAAGAAGAGATAAAGATGTGGACAGTAAACCTGAGGTCTGCCACTGTTCCAGACTGGCATCGAAAGGTTCTTAAAACCATATTAACTAAAGTTATCCAGTTTGATCCACTAAATGTTTTTTTGATAAAGCCAAGTTTGCTGCTTAGTTGTGGACCGACGAAGAAATATACCTATTAGGATTTATCTGAGCCGAGTATGCTGTTTTTGAAATGCTTGTTATGGCCAAACAACTATTCAAAACCAACAGATAATTATAAAGCTGGAACCAGCTAATTATTTGGCAATTTTTTGCCAATTACTCTTCTAACAATCATTTTAAATACCACATGTTAAGGGTCAGAGATGATTCTTCACCTTTAATTGCCTTCAAAATTATCTTGGTATTTATCTTGGGTTATACTTATATTGCCTGACCAATCAAATGTGTCAAACTCCACATATTAGATTTAGTAGTAATGATAAATACTTCCTGTGAAAGCTGTTGTATAAAATGACCTCTGTAATTCTGAGAAAAATAACTCTGAGTTTACCAGAGAGGAAGGGTCTACCACTCTTCCTGCTTTTATCCTGATTATGTGGGATCCAGTGTTTTGAAGCCCTGCTTCAGACTAAAAGTATGGATATTTGAGTTGCATCAATTGAACTGTTCTCCAACTTAATGGAAGTGCAAATACTAAATTGCTAGAGGACTCTTTTAATTAGTTCCATAAGTCTATTTTGTGTGCACAATGAAGTGAGTTATTTATTTATTTTAATAAAGCTTGTTTGAGTCTGCAAATTCTTAAACAAAAGCAGCTTCTCGCATTTAATTCCAAATTCATCAATTCAGGATTACTGCACACACACAAGAGCCTTAAAAATCCTTTGCTCACAATTTTTCTTGCCAACACAGGCGGAGCAAGAGAAGGAGTGCCCGGGAGAAAATTGCCATGGCAACCCTGAAATTGACAGGCTTAGAAAAGAGGTCCAAGACACCAAGGAAATAAACAAGAAACTGAGGGATCTGCTGCAGGTACACTCAAATCATTTCTCTGTGATGAATAATTAAACAGCCCTGATGAAAGCGCTGCAGTGAAGAGGCACCCTAATGTTCTCCTACCAGAGTGTGCGTTTCTCTTACTGTTAGCGAGGGGCTTCTGTAACAAACAATGTGTTACAGGAGCCCCAAACCCAGACTTCAGGAGAAGAGAGGCACAGTCACGCCAAGGCTCTGCAGGCGTTAGAGAGACAGGCGAAAGAAGATCTGCTGTCTGAGAGGAACAGACTGCAGACAATGCACCACCTGGAGCTAGGTATAACACGCACGCGCGCGCGTACTCATACGCACACATAAACAGGCATGAGCATTAACAAACATACACATACAGCTCTGTGTAACACATACAGAGCTGCACGGCCACTCACACTCACAGAGCGATTTACACATTGAGATTATGAATTCAACAGTGAAGTTGCTATTGCCATGGATACACTTCACCATGGCAACAGCAGCAGAAGTGTACCTGTTACAGTGGGCCAACTGTATTTTGGTGTGTGTGTGTGTGTGTGTGTGTGTGTGTGTGTGTGTGTGATATCAGATAAGCAGCGGGCAGAGTTGACCCAGCAGCACACAGAGTGGAGCAGGCAGATGACCCAGAGACACATGCAGCAGATAGAAGACCTACAAGCACAACTACAAGCACACACACAGATGATGGCTCTGCAACAGGTAACAGACAGACACACACACACACACACATGAAAATGAATACATGTATTTGACAAGCCATGTCATTGTGTGTGTGTGTGTGTGTGTGTGTGTGTGTGTGTGTGTGTGTGTGTGTGTGTGTGTGTGTGTGTGTGTGTGTGTGTGTGTGTGTGTGTGTGTGTGTGTGTGTGTGTGTGTGTGTGTGTGTGTGTGTGTGTGTGTGTGTGTGTGTGTGTGTGTGTGTGTGTGTGTGTGTGTGTGTGTGTGTGTGTGTGTGTGTGTGTGTGTGTGTGTGTGTGTGTGTGTGTGTGTGTGTGAGAAGGATCTGAAGCAGCAGAACCAGAATCAGGTGTTTGAGAGACAGCTGGATGAGAGCCGCTGTGCCATGCTGGAGCTGCAGAGGGAAAATACAGCTCTGAAGAAGCAATTAAAGGAGAGGTAAAGGAAGTGGTGATGTTGTTTCAACATCATTCATGAAAATTATAACTATTTTAATGATCTGTTCACCTTATGATATTCTTTCTTAATGTCAAGAGAGCAGTGAAAAATCATATTTTCCATAAAACCAAAGCGGGCGTACAATAGATTGTTTTATACAATGAACCGTCCAAACTGTACACAGTATACATAACATTACATTACATTGCATTTAGCTGACGCTTTTATCCAAAGCGACTTACAATAAGTGCGTTCGACCAACAAAATACAAACTTGAAGAAAACAGAATCATATAAGTACATCAGGTTTCATAGAGCAAAAACATTTCAAGTGCTACTCAACTGGCTTTAGGTAAGCCAGTCCTTTATTAGTATATAAGTGCTTTGTTAATAGTTCTATTGCTCGAAGTGGAGTCGAAAAAGATGAGTTTTCAGTCTGCGCCGGAAGGTGTGTAAGCTATCTGCTGTCCTGATGTCAATGGGGAGCTCATTCCACCATTTTGGAGCCAGGATAGCAAACCCACGTGTTTTTGCTAATGGGAACTTGGGTCCCCTTCGCAGCGAGGGTGCAGCGAGCCGTTTGGTTGATGCAGAGCGGAGTGCACGTGCTGGGGTGTACAGTTTAACCATGTCCTGGATGTAGGAAGGGCCAGATCCATTCGCAGCATGGTACGCAAGTACCAGTGTCTTGAAGTGGATTCTAGCAGTTATCGGAAGCCAGTGAAAGCAGCGGAGGAGCGGCGTGGTGTGGGAGAATTTAGGAAGGTTGAAGACCAGACGAGCAGCTGCATTCTGGATGAGCTGCAGAGGTCGGATGGCACATGCAGGTAGACCAGCCAGGAGGGAGTTGCAGTAGTCTAGGCGTGAGATGACGAGAGCCTGGACCTGGACCCAGAACCTGCGTCGCTTTCTGGGTCAGCTGGGGACGTATCCTCCTGATGTTGTAAAGCGTGTATCTGCAGCAGCGGGTTGTAGCAGTTATGTTTGCAGTGAAGGACAGGTTTTTATCTAGGATCACACCCAGATTCCTTGCAGTCTGAGTGGGGGAAACAATAGAGGTGCCAATGTTGATTGTTAGGTCAAGAGTGGGACAATCTTTTCCCGGAAGGAAAAGCAGTTCAGTCTTGTCAAGGTTGAGCTTGAGGTGATGAGCAGACATCCACTGAGAGATGTCAGCTAGACAAGCAGAGATGCGTGCGACGACCTGGGTCTCTGAGCGGGGAAAGGACAGAATTAATTGGGTGTCGTCAGCGTAGCAGTGGTATGAAAAACCATGCGGGCTTATGACAGATCCGAGTGAGTTTGTGTACAAGGAGAAGAGGAGGGGACCAAGAACAGAGCCCTGAGGGACCCCTGTAGTTAATTGACAAGGGTCGGACTCCGACCCTTTCCAAGTAACCCTGTAGGTGCGGTCTTTGAGGTATGAGGTGATGAGGGAAAGTGCAGAGCCTGAAACTCCAAGTTATTGGAGAACATAAAATATATAAACAACAAACAATGACACAGACAACAACAGATAGCGTCGCACATGGCAGTTACACTGTTATTTAAGACAGAAATGGCTGCCGGAACCAAGCTTTTTTCAAAGGATGACAAGAAAAATACAAATAGTAAATCAATTCAAAAAAGTAGTTGCTATTTAATTTACCTAATCAATGTTTCATACTGAATTGCAAGCAACAACTTATAGGAAAAACATGACATATTTGGAAAGACGCTTATATTCTTTTTGCTGATAGTTAGAAGAGAAGATCACTACGACTAATGAGATGGAAAACCAGGTGAACCAGTTAGCCTGGCTCTATTATCTAGTATCAACATACAACTATTAATACTTCTAAAGATAAAAAAAATTGGCTACGATTTGTTGAATTGTCAGCAGGCTTCTTATATTATCTCTGCTTACTAGATGCTCATTTATTTACTAAACATTTAGGATAATTTTTCACTGAAGAAATTAGTTTTTTACACCATTACAATTAGTTTGCAGGTATGCCATCCAGTGTATGACAATGAATTGTACAAATGCTTTATTTTCTGTACATTTACTTTTTTTAGTGATCTATTCATAAACAAGTAGAAAGTACACATAAACGATATAGAAAACAGTACATTTGGGTCAAATTAGCAACATCATTGGTGATGTTCCAGCTAATTTCAGGATCACTTTTTATCACAATTGTTTTATTGCATTAATTCAGCCATTTCTATTATTTTCATCTGTTGTCTTGTATCCCCTTTCTCGTATCAGATCAGTTCAGGAGAATCCTGAAGCTGAAAAGAAAAAAGAAGAGGAAGGCGTAGATTTGCGGATAAACAGAGACGCCCAGCTGGAAGAAGAAGCACAACGTTTGAAGGAGGAAGTGGAGAAACTGAGGGTGGAGATGGAGAAATTGGAGGAATCTCAGAAACACTGGGAGGAGAGGAAAGAGGAGGATGTAAAAGAAGAGGAGCCAGATGAGGAGAAGAAGAAGGAACGGGAGGAGGACAAGAGGAGAGAGGAGGTGGAGGAGATCAGGAAGAAGCACAAGAAGGAGCTGCAGAGTCTGGCGTCAGAATACAGCAGCGCCCAGACGCACCTGCAGGCGCGCATAGTGGCCTTGGAGAACGAGTGAGTTGAGGAGGGACATGTGGAGATACAATAGAGTGCGCAAAGTTTAAAAAGAAGGACGGGTATGTGAGAAAAGTGTGTGTGTTTGTGTATATGATTTAACTGCAGACTGCGCGAGCGGGAGGAACGGTGCAGGAGGAGGGAGCCTCGGACCGACGACGTGCAGCTCGGGAGGCTCCAGGAGAGACTGACCGAGAGAGACCAGCTCATCAAACGACTAGTGGTGAGAGAACACACACAATACAAATGTACAAGTAAAAGTTCTGCAAAAAGGACCCTACATAAGGTAAATTGCATAAGTATTTGTAGGAAATGCATTTTAAGATTAATATAAAAGTACTGATTTTGTCCGTCTGACTGATATCATTAGATAAAAAAATTCGAGTTTTTCCTTAGAGGGAATTATCTTTATTTTGTCGAGCTTTTATCAACTCAAAGTTGTGTTTAACAAAACATTTGTAAAAACTCTATATAGTTTGCATTGTGGTCAATATTAGATACTAATACTTCAATGCTGTCAAATGAATGTAGTTGAGTATCATATTTATTTATTTCAGAGATATAGAGGAGTGACATTTTTATAAAGAATAAAATTGAAATATTCAAGTAAAGTACGACAAAATTGTGAGTATAGTAAATATACTTAGTGACTTTTCACCTCTGCAACTATTAGAGTAGTATTTTAGTGTTGTGACAAAATATTTACACAATTAATTAAACAAATGTCAGTCATTTGGACACAATGACTAACAGTCTACTGTAAGGCAGCCTTTCAAACCAGGACGATATGCCATATTGCAATATTTAAAAAAAAAGTGGTGACTAAGAGATTATGTAAAACTGGGGCATTTGAACCACTGACTCAAATCAAATAGCAACAGTACCTTAATTTATCATCAGCGGTCATGTATGCGTAGGAAACATATTTTCAAGTGCCAGAGTGCTGTGTCTACCATCTGTGGGGCATGAGGCAGAGCAGCACACAAGTAAAGCCTCCAGACACAGCTCTAATACCACAACAACAACAACAGCACCAACTGTGAATGAGGCCAATGAAAGCCCTTCTTCGTCCTCCTTCCCTCCAGGAAGAGCGGCATCAGCTGCAGCTCCACCCTCCTGTTGCCGGGGACAACAGCACCCTCAGGCTTCGTGACAGCAAGTCCCGCCCCGGAAGCGTCACGCCAACCATGAGGGTGAGTTGGTCTGCTCTGTTCGTGGACATAATCATCAAAAAGAGCCTCCTTCCAGCCAGAAGTGCTCACTGGTTCACAGCCAAGTTCCTCTCTGACACACTTCCCACTCCACAGATCAGCAGTCTGTCGCAGAGACATACTTTCAATCACTAATCATAACAAACATATAACTTAGCCAGCAATAATACAGCATTTTCTTAAAGAATGAACGCTTGGTTGCTTCAAATAAATAATGAATTATGTAATCTTGAACCATTTGACTTTGAATAGTAATCTTAAAGTGTATTTTCTCCGGCTGTATGTATGAGCTTCAATGAAAAAGATGCTTCTGAGGCTGCAAATAAATGTAGTATTCAGTTTGCATTCACTTGCATTCGTTCATATTAGTGTCTGTTATGGTTAAATGATCATAGACCATCTGTTGTGGTTAATCTAAGCAGATTGTGTAATTCAGGCATGTCTTCTAAAAATGCATTTATTATTAAACTCACACCCTGTGCACACTTGAAAGATTGTTGGTAATAAATACTTTATTTATTTTTTGAGAGCTAAAAAAATGCTTTGGTCAGTTTGGATTTAGAAAAAAAAAGTGATCAAAACAAACCACTCCTGAAGTGTGACCTACTTCTGTGGTGACTATTTATATGCTCATATTGGGGCTAAATACACACCTTCCTTTCAAAGAAGCAGGATTAAGGTTTTGTTTTTAACAATGATTTTGGTTTAGGACATGGTTAATTACCCTGCAGGAGTTTCTTTTATTTGAAGCTTTTATAAAGATTTGATACTTCTTCCCTAAAATAATATTAAGACTCATATGAGTTCAAGCTGATCACAGCCACTGTTCTGCATAAAATAAGGAAAGATCAAACATCTTGCAGACTACAGTGGGTGAATGTTTGAAACTCATCAAATAAAATGTTGGGCTGCGTATCGCTTGAAACTCACACTTTCCAGCCTATCCCTCACTGCCACCTGAGGCTAAAATGCTCTCTCTCCATTTTAAATGAGATTATCATCTTATCAATAAAAAGTCAGTTTAAATGAATGACATATACACAGCAGTCACTACATCTTGAACTTGATGAACCAGCCATACTGCATCTAAAGAAAAATTATATTTGTAACTTCATATACAGTACAGATCAGAAGAAAAAAAGTTATTTCCACCCACAAAATATGCAAATAATGTGTTTGTTGAAAACCTTTTTCAGATGTGAATACATATAATGTATTATATGCTACTAAGTATTCATGATAATAAGACAATGTCAAATGTAAGTTTTGATCTATTTTTATTTGACAAAAGAAGAATATAGATTATAGAATATGAACAGCCTTATATTTTAATTAAATTCACAAGAGTACCCTTTTTCTTTTGTGTTTTAGCAGTCAAGAGAACAAATCACACTTTTTTTCCTGAGTGTTAAATTGCAAAATGTAAAGCACATAGTTATACAGTTTCTTCTTAGTACATATCGTGCAACCCTGTAAATGAGCTTCTTATTTAAGATTTGTTTTTATATTATTTAAGTGTAACTGACCAAACTTAAATATTGAACATACTGCGTTTTTATTTTTCTAACACCAACCTGAACCATCGACTATGTGTGAATTTGTCCCCCGAACAGAGGAAGCGTGTGGAGTCTCCTCCTCGGGTCACCAGCATCCCCAGCGCCGCTTCATACGATAGGAGCATCTTCGTCCCCCCCTCCTCATCGTCGTCTTCCTCCTCCTCCTCCTCCTTCCATCAGCACTCCTCCTCCACCCTCCCCCACCAGTCCACCTCCCAGCCCCAGCCCACCACCCAATACTCCACCTCCTCTCTTCCACACAAGCACTCCTCCCTCTCCCTCAACCAACATGCCTCCCCCTCCCTCCCTCGCTCCACCAGATCCCGGACGTCCTGCATCCCCCCCACCCCGGCGCCCACCGCCCCGCTCCCCGTCTGCCCCTCGCCGCAGACGGGCATCCGCTACGTGTCGCCTTCCTGCCATGAGCCACATGCACACCTACAAGCCCAATCAATCAGGTCATTTCAATTGAATATCTTTGCTGTGATGTTACAAATCCATAAAGGGAGAGGTGCAAACTAATGACTCCAATAAAATATCAACATATCGGCAAACTGTCTTATTCAGGATGGGATACCAGTCACCTGACACCAAAAACATGGCCACATAATTACAAAATCCACAAACATGAGAAAAGTGTTGTTTCTTATTGCCTGCCATATTTATCTTGTAAATCACTTGAAAAGTGTATTAACATAATTGGTATATTATGTACCCATTCTCACACATCTGGAAACTTAGTTTTAAATTGTCTCAGTTGTTCCTTCTATTGGATTTCAAGTTGACTGGCCTGACTTATCATGAATGCATCATAGAGTGCAGCTTAATAGGTTCATATACCCCGAGTTTTAAATTAAGCATGATGCTTCAAACATAAACATAATGATGTATTAATCATGATTATTTTTAAATCAATACATGTGTTTTCTTCTGTGTTTTGTAGAGGCCCTTACCTGGAGCAGAGGGGGACAGAGGTGCTGAAACAGGAGTGGTTCACCAAATACTTCTCCTTCTGAGCACAATCTCTCACACACACTCACACAGTTCATTGCTTCTTATACACATCTGTTGCTTCCCACATACTACACACACACGGGCTCATCACCAGCAAGGCCATCTCAAACATTGCCTCAAAGCTCAACCAAAAAGTGCTTCTCAAACACATGCCTGACCTCTTCTCTGAACATAGGCCTGTTGGATCTTGTTTGTATAGTTTGAAATGTCTCCATATCCTTTTTTTTAAAGCAGTCTTCCTTTTTTTAAATGCAACCTTTGCTCTTATCCCATCACATGATTATTCCAGGCAAACATACATTTTCTTGAAATCAACAACCAAGTGTCTCTGAGTATGGAAGCATTCGACGTATTCAATCAAGATCCTCGTCAAACGGACACACACGACTCACCATACCAAAATGAAGCTTGTGTCAATGCAAAAATGTATGATAATCTTATTGAACAAATTGAATAAAATATTTTGTTTTGCAAAGGAATGACCAGGTTTACATGCACATTTTAATCATAGGTATGAAATGACCAGTACTACCAGTATAAAAACATCTATGTGTTTAATTTTATATGGCGTAGTGAATTTTCTTATTAAACTTATGAAATAACCAGTTGGGAATGTCTGTTTTGTCAATACAATTTCAACTGCATACTACTGACAATAACTAATATAATCCTTCTAATAGATATTTGAGTGGAAAAATTCAAGATTTAACATATTTAACTAGTCGTATTGTTTTATATAAAATATACTTTATACAATAGGAATGAGCTCATATCGCAGACAAATTGCTCATGTTCTAATTCCCTTAAAGCAGTCATGTGCATTGACTTGCAACATTGTCCACAATGGCCGAATGCCCCACAGCATAAATACTATTTTTTTTTTTTTTATTTATTTGTCCTAACTAACCGAAGATAAACTTCACTGACCCCAAGCAACTAAAAGGTCTCGTTTTTTAATGAATTTTCGCCCTTCATATTTTGAAAAAATAAATACACTGAAGAAATATATTAATGCAACATTTTTGTTTTGCTCCCATTTTTCATGAGCTGAAATCAAAGATCTAAGACTTAAACAAAAGGCCTATTTCTCTCAAATAATGTTCACAAAAGTGTCTAAATCTGTGTGTGTTTCACTGGATGGTTAGTTATTAATAATAAAACGTTTTGATAAATTACCAAATAACATTGTTATTTTTAATTGCACAAATTGTGATCACATACAACTTTTAGATTGTTTTAACAATCAGATACAATTTATTGATTAACAATATTTTGATCTGCATATATACAGTATTAATGTATTCAGGACAAATACAGTAACAAAATGAACTATTAGCTATCGGCTATTAAAAGAAAAATACATCAGTGGAAGAACAGGCATTATTACACTTTAAAATTAAATGTAAGACAAGAATACAAACGGTTGCTTAACCTTAGTAAAATTCTGAAACACTTTACATTAGGTTGGGGAATAAGGAGAAACTACCGTCTTATCTTTCCATTTAACAAAGAAACTACACAAATGTATTTATGGAACTCATACATCTCATATTAAAAAAGTCCTGTGTTCAGTGCTCACGTACTACTGTAACATGGGGCACTTTTGCAGCACCTCCATCGCAGAGCTGTACTGGAGGACGTTGTCATAGAAACAAGTGAGCTGCTTTCGCATTGCCTTTAACCCCCTCCCTCCAACGCTCCGGTACTTCATGGAGAGCAGCTTGGAGCACAGGTAGTGCAGCCACAGCACGTTGGAGTGGGGGTGGTAGTTACTCCAGTTGTTTCTGAGACAAATAGAGTACAAACAAATCAGTGACACAACAACTCTGAGGTGTTAAACACTCAAATAAACCCAATCATCCACAAGATGGATGAAATCACAATTACAAATTCAGAACATGAGTCTGGTAGATGGATATGTGTTTAAAGAGACCAGCTGTTTCCAGTCTCTATTAAATCAGCTTCAAGTAAACAAATAAATACGAAAGAGGTAGTTCTTGTTATCCATGCAAAGACAGTAAGCATTTTTGTCAAATGTCAAACCATTCCTTAAAGACAAATCACAATGGACAACCAAATAAATATCAGTGTCGGACTGGATGGCTCATAGAGAAGTCATATCCTCTCATACAAATGATCGATGTTTGTTGAAATCCACCTCATTAAGAGTCTTTAACAGTAAAGTTCTCTGTGGTCAAACTTTGAAGTAATCCACGAGTTCTATTTTTGGACGACAAAGTCAAATCAATAAGAAATCCAATGCTTGCTCTGTTATCCTTATCCTTTCTTAATACATGTATGCGTATGTACAGTATATAGTAAGATGACTCTTTACAGCACATAGAAACTCCAGTTACATGTCACACTGGTGTTTCTGAGTTTAGCAAGGACACATTCAAACACTGACCCATTCTCCTGTCTCATTAGTCTGTATATCTCAAACTGGTAATCTCCCTGGCCCATGAAGAGTTCCTCATCATTTGAGATATCACAGGAGACCGTCAGACCATCTGGAGGGAACAAAACATATGCCTCTTATTACTCATCGTGTTGTTAGATAAACATTTTGTGCAAGAAGGAGGGAATAACATACTGACCGATTTCTAGTCTGGAGAGAGAGTAGTCAATGATGCGGACCAACACCCCTTTGGTTTCCAGAGAGTGGGCTGCTCCGTTCAGCAGGAAGCTCCCTCTCTTCTCCTTGGTTGTTTGGACCAGCACGTTGCCCCAGTGAAGGTCCCTGCAGTGAGGAGCACAGGATTAAAGTTGCTGTAACAGGACACCAACAATCACACTGACACCATATACACACACCCAACTGCGTCACTGCGGCGGCTTAAAAACACAATGTGTGCCACATTTCCCATCTGATGTGAAGTTAAGCAGATACTATGCAGATACAACCCGTTTCGTCCTCGTGTTCTGCATAGTTTCTCTTGCGTATAGCCCTTTCGTTTACACAAGGCCGTAACAAAATGACAGAAACGGATCCCACAAACGATAACGGGTCCCAAGGTGGATAGATCTGCAAACGGAACGCTCTGGGGGGGGGGCAAACGGCTCCGTGTGTAAGACTCTATAGCAGGGGTCGGCAACAGACGGACCACGGTCCGGATCCGGACCCGGACGCCGGCCTATACGGACCTATAATCAATACATTAATAGGGGATTTCAATTTTGACGGGGCGATTCTATTTTAACCGCTGCCGACAGGGGGCGAAAGAGACGAGTGAGCGATACAGGGAGAGAAACACAGAAGACGAGATGAGAGCACGGCAGAGAGAAGCGGAGAGGAAAGTGAGTGAAGAGAATAATTAGCGATACAGAAGAGTACAGAAGAGTGAACAGGCATGTTAGCGGCAGACAGGGAGAGACAAATAATTACACATGGCGCTCTCCAAGAAGAGGAAAGTGGACAGTGAGAACAGAGCTTTTAACCTTTTTAGTGGACGGACTCATTCATGTTCATCCTGCCCACTGGGAGCACAGAACCAATGTGTCTCATTTGTTCAGAGACCGTGGCGCTCATTAAAAGTGTCAAAACGCCACTATGAGACAAATACAAAGTGTTTGACCAAACATTCCCTCTCAAGTCAGAACTGAGGTCACAAAAAATAAGCAGTCTCAGAGCCCAATATGATCAGTCGACCAGGATCAAAATTAAAACTAAATATCGTTCCAGCGCAGGCTAACCCAGGCTAACCCAGGCTAACCAATGAACACCTGCATGTGTGTATGAGAATGGCCCTGACACCATTTCAGCCCAGATTTACAAACTCCTGGCAGGACAAGCTCGAGCTCAATTCTCGCACTGAATACAAAAAAGTGAGTGAGGGACTGCAATATAAGAGGGAAAGAAAAATAAACTTTAAACTGTTCAATTGTTACGATGTGTAAAGACTGATATTGTTCCATAATCGTCTGAAACAGTTAAGTCATGATGTGAAATGGTTAACAAAGAAAAAGGGAAACTCAAGCTGCTGCTACACTTTATTTGATTTATCTAAAATTAAGCACTTTTAAGATGCACATATTTTCAAAAGCTATTTTATTTATTTTCTCTATTGTATTTTTAAATGCAGCCCGAGAGGAACATTACACATATCCACAGTATATCTGTATAGTTCAATGTTAATTGACAATAAATATTGTTGTTTTTGAATTGTACTTTCTTTATTTGATTGACAGTCAGCTGTTGATTACATGCAGACGTTGATAAAGCTCCAGGCTACTTTAATATATATCACACTAATTCATAAGGCAACTTAGACATTTTGATGTTCCGGACCTTTGCATGGGGAGATTTTCTCTAACTGGACCTCGTTGAATTTTAGTTGAATACCCCTGCTCTATAGAGTGGCGAAGTCACGCCCATCTACTTCCGCCGAGACCTTATTTCTGAGAAATTATGTATTGAAGTCAATGGAGAGAGAAAACGTATCTTTCGATTCTGTTTGAATTGTGCCACGAATTACACATATGATGTTTGTCAATCTTAAAAAATAATTTCGATGTCAAAAAAGTCACAGTTTGTCTTAAAACTGTTGAAAAATACGCAACTAGAAAGACTACAAATCCCAGAGTCGCGCACATTAACGTTACACATTACACTCATGTTACTCACTGAAACCTTGTATAGCCGGTCCCGCATGCTGGCTCTTAAGGAACGAATAACTCCCCTTTTGTGTATGTACAGTTCTCAACATGGCCAGACTTGTAGTGATTTTCACCTCTTTTAAGACTTTTCTCTTCATTCTGAAAGAAAGAGGTGAAATGTGCTAACGTGACGGCCATCTTGGTGTTGGTGACGTATGCAAGACCAGAGTTGTAGTTCATTGAGCGCTTCACACAACATTTTTTGTTACTTCACAGTTTTACGACACATTTAAAAAAATGTTGACTTGCAAAATTATCTTTTAAATTGACAAACATCATGTGTAATTCGTTGCACAATTCAAACGGAATCAAAAGATAATCTTTCTCTCTCCATTGACTTCAATACATGATTTTTCCGAAATAAGGTCCCACGGAGGTCCCCCGGAAGTGGAGGGACTTCGCCACTCTATACGATCATTTCCCGATAGATGAAGCCAGCGCCATATAGATAGAAGATATATAGATAGCCATATGCCATACATTTTTGCATACATTCACAGTAAATATTTATTCAGTATGATAGCTGTCTAACAGAAGTTAAATCCATTTCTCACTTATTCTGACAATGTACTTAACCCCAAATAAAAGAACCCAATAAAAAGAGTTGTTAAATAATAGTGAAGTCACGTTGTAATAACAATAACTCATCTCTCGAGTTTTCTTTTTGAGCTTTGCTAAAAGCCACTGTGTCAAGTGTCCATCTTGGGTTCCCGTCCGGAGTTGTCCAACATGGCGGACCATCTCGCACATGCGCAGCACCGATCGGGCAGGGGGACGGATCGGGTAGTGACATTGGGTACCGAGAACCGGTTCCGGTTCGGAACCGGTTCCAACATTTCGATTCCAACGGCATCATTTAGAAATGTGAATTTCGGTTCTGCTTTTCAATGCCTGAGGAAATGTTTCTCGCCGCTCTCCGTAGCCTACTGTATGACCGCGGCGGGGCGGGAAATGTAGCGTTGTACCCTGTACCCATAGATATATATAAACACGTGTTTATATCATAGGTTTATATATATATATATGGTTGTACCTACACTTCCTACAGCGTAACCTGAGACCAGGGCCGGCCGTCGCACTGGCGTTATAGATGTTCGCCTAGGGCGCCAGATCTGTGGAGGCGCTGCGCTGGCAGCTCTGGGAGGGAAAACACATTTGTGACCATTGGTGCTCATCCTACTTTTCGGCCTTGATGTAACAACATTCATAATTAAGTAAATGTTACACCCTTTTCATCCCGGTTACACTTTTCATTTGCCCTGTACGATGGGCGCTGTAAGTGATGAAAATGGGGGATGTTGGCTTATCTGGCGCCCGCAGCTCACAGCCAAAGTGCGAGTGAGCGTGGGAGCGAGCGAGGGAGAAAGGGAGGGTGCACCGTTACGCGCTATTGTTATTAGCATCTGGTGCTAGCTGCTCTAACGGAAGAAGAAGATGTTTCTACAATGATGTGGAGGGAGAGTCCTCTCCAGTCAGACTGAGGCTGATAACTTCAGCTCAGTGAGGTAAAGGACTCTGAGTGTTTAGATAGTTCACTTTAGTCCAAGTTATCTCAGTGGGTCTCAAACGTTTTGATTACAATTTATGTAAACACATATTTCCAAGGCACTCTTTTATAATTATTGGGATAAAAAAGGTTATTGGTTATTGGTTATGTTCACATACTTATTTAATTATTAAAATGTAAACAAATCTTTTTCATATGGGTGTTTAGAGTTGTACCCCCTAGATCTAGTCTCTAGTAATTCTGCTTAAAGTGCCCCAGATTTAAGCATTTTACTTTAAAATGTTCAAACATTTCTTCCCGGTATGCCTGAGAAGGCAGATATGCTTGTTTTTCTCAACAAGAACTGTTTTTAAATGGGGGGGGGGGGGGGGGGGGGGGGGGGGGTTTCCTTTAAAAGTTGGACTGTTGCACTGTTGTAGCTTCAGTGGTTCTCAGGTTACAGTTATATAGCAGTGAATATAAACAGACTGATTAATGTGAATATTACTGTAAACTAACCTGTGTAAAACTTTCTCGAATAAATGTAATTTTTTTGGTGGAAGAAGCATGTTCTGCAGGTCACCCTTGAAAAAGAGATCTTTTGATCTCAAGGGGCTTTCACCTGGTCAAATAAAGGCTACAAATGTATCATTTTTTTACCCTGCCCCTCAAAGAATCGGAATTGAGAACCGTTAAGAAACGGAATCGAAAAGTAGAATCGGAATCAGAATCGTGGAAATTCAAACGATACCCAACCCTACCGAGGAGCGAGGAAATGAAAATAGTCGTCCTGAGACAGGGCCTAAGAACCTACTATGTACAGCTAAACACACGTTTTCAGGAATTCATTGTGCTGCTCATTGGAGTCTTATCAGTTTTGTTTAATTGCTCTATAGATCTATTAAAAAGACAAAAGTCCATAAGTCCATCATGCACAGCAGAACATTTATTAAACACCAGTCACACATATTCAGTTAACCTTTAAGCTCCTCAAATAAAAAAAATATATGTTGTTTTTGTTAAGTACATTGACAATATGCTTCTTTTTTTTCTTTTTCTGTGATCGATATTTTAAATACTTTATATCCATAGTGTCTTGTCCTGCTCGGCTTGATTGATGCAGACTATCATAGATGCTATGATTTGTGATTTTGTGTGTGTGTGTGTGTGTGTGTGTGTGTGTGTGTGTGTGTAGTGTACTGTACCTGTGTTCAAAGTGTAGCTCCTGCTCAGCCACAGCCAAGGCAGCTGTCACCTGATGAAGGATGCCCTTTGCCACGAACAAAGACGACAGCTTGACGACATAAGAAAGGCCCGAATTAGGGAAAGCCCGTTTACTTCAACACCACAACTAAACAATTTATAGGAAAATAGTTAAACATGTTCCACCCAAATTAATCAACTGCCACACATGTTGTTTACATGCTCAGCTTCTTTTGAATCTTTCAGCATTATCTCCAGCACATAGTAGACTGACATCATGGTGTGAAAACTAAATTCAAGGGAGTACTGTGCAGTCTTTTCATTAATGTTTAAGCACATCTTTACAGCATCTGTGCAAGTATTATGAGCTCTATCTCGAGTGATGACAGAAGAGTGTAGTGGGTTATGCTGAAGTTAAAGTTATGTGAAGTTCTGTAATTAACGAGCAGACAGACTCGACTGCAATACTTCAAAAATCATTCCAGGGAAGACAAAACAAAATGGCACTTGTATTTGTAAAACAACTGTCTAAGTTTGCTAGCTTCAGCATTTTCAGAGTCAATGAGATCCTTTGAGTCGTCACTGACATCATTGATAAATGCTGAACATCACTGCAGAACACGGCCCTGCACAGATGGGAGGTAATATCCAGCAGTCTTCATTATGATGGGGTGTGATTACCATTCCATCGCTGTTCTCCAGGTCCGTGCCTCCAAACTCAAACTCAAGGATGATGAATAACTGATCCTTTTCAAAGAAATCTGAGCATGGAGAAAAACAACAGAGACACAATGAGGGAAACAAACAGGTAGCCTGGCCGGAAGCACATAGCTTGTTGTCCCCTTAAAGGAATAATTAACACTAAAATATATCTCAGTTTCTTTATTCTTTGTTTACTGAAGAAGCACGGGAAAAAAAACGTTTTCTTAAAGAAGTCAATGTAACACAGGGTGAGTAAATGATAAAGAAATTGTCTTTTTGGGGTCAAGTATTCGTTTAAAAGGCAGATCATCTTGTACAAAAAAAATAAGCATTCAACTTCTATCTTCCAACCTTACAGACATGTTGAAAAATGGTAACAGGCTTTGTTCTCACTGACCTGGTCTGTCGTTCTCAGAGACTTTATTCTTGTCGAAGGTGTCCCAAGCATTCATGAAATCTGGAGGGTAGCAGCCTTGAACGCAGTGGAGACTGAAAGGGAACAAATTGGGTCACATCACCACTGAAAACTACTGAGACGCTAACGGTCAAAAATACTAAGAAAAGAGAGAGTTGCTTACTCGTCGAGTCCGATAAATCCGTGAGTTTTGTTCTGCTGCTTGTCTTTTAAGCTGCTCAGATCCCTTAAAGAAAAATAAAAAAAATAACAATGCTGTTTAGCTGAATCACGGCAAATGGAGTAGTGTGATGGGCAGTGTCATGTACCACTTACTTTGAGATAATAATCTCATGGAGAATCTCTCCGTATGTCTTCTGGTCCTGCCCATTTACCTTCTCACTGCCCTCTACTGGAATGACCTGTCAAGACAAGAGCCACTGTTTACTCCAGAATACCCCCACAAACACACATACTGTATATTTCATTGAATATGTATTATATTTTTCACTATGGGGTTTCTTAATAAAAGCAAATTGCATCGAGCATGTTTTGCTCTAGTTTTTTTTAATAAATATAAACATAAGTAAGAATAGTATGTGTGATGGAAACTTCTGAAGCAATGGAGACGAAACTCAACACAGGAGAGCAGGGACTTTGATGGCGAACACTGACGGTTTATTTGGAGCTTCGGCCGGAGAATTCACAAGACATGTGCTGTGCCACGAGTTGACAGAGGATGCCAAACAAATTCTGAAGATCTCTACCCCAGACCCATGTACTGTATTTAGCTAGTTCTGAGAGAATAATCAACATTGTGCATAACAAGATAAAACCATAGCACCTCTATCAGCTGACGCTAACAGGCAGGAATAGGGCGACAAAACACTGAGTGCACAGCACCCAATGCTACAGGTGCCTGAACTCAGTTACCTCATTCACACCAACGGTGTTTCGGGGCCGGTTCGGAGCTGGAGCTTGAAAAGCACCGGGTTTTCCTCTTCACACCGCAGCGGAGCAGCCTCTTAGCTCCGGAATCCGGTTCGTTTCAAGCACCAAAAAAATTGTCCGGCCAGAGCAAAAGCACCACATACGTCACGCTTACGTCGAGGCGGGGGCAGGGGCGGGATCAATTCCTGAACAACAACAAGAAGCCCGCGTTTTATCCAGCTTGTACACAACGATGGAGAAACTTAACAAGCAGCAGTGGTCCACTGAAGAGACCAGCTACCTACTGGGAATCTGGTCTTCCGAAGAGGTACAGAGGAAGCTGGAGCACAATCGGCCATTGTTGTTGTTGTCGGTGTCAGCTGTGAGGGGTTTCCGCGCGGTTTGGCTTTATGAAGCAGGCACGCAAACGGTTACGTCATGACGCAAACGATGACGCAATGACGCAGCACCAGTCGGACTCTGGGCAGTGTGAAAAGAGCCGGAGCTAAACCGAAGAACCGGTTCTGAACCTGAAAAGCTCTAGCACGGAGCTTGAACCGGAGTTGCGTTGGTGTGAATGAGGTAAGTGAGGCCTAGGAAAATATTTCTCCAACAGTATGCAGATTTGATCATCACCTAAGTAACCAAATATGCTATCAAATATTTTAAACTCAACCTTTTCTCACAGCCTTCTTAAGCAAATGACAATGTCACTATGTTAACTTCAAGTGCTTGTTATCTGGTGACCAAAAGTCCCTATTTAGTTTGTGTTAAAACAAGTGAGCAAGTTTTTATTCACTGATGAAAGCTATGAAATACGGTATAGAAAAAGCTGGTTAGTGAACCTTGATTTTAAAATATGATGTCATTAGTACACTGAACAAAAATATAAATGCAACACTTTTGTTTTTGCTCCCATTTTTCATGAGATGAACTCAAAGATCTAAAACATTTTCTATATACACAAAATAACCATTCCTCTCAAATATTGTTCACAAATCTGAAAAAATCTGTGATAGTGAGAACTTCTCCTTTGCCGAGATAATCCATCCCACCTCACAGGTGTGGCATATCAAGATGCTGATTAGACAGCATGATTATTGCACAGGTGTGCCTTAGGCTGGCCACAATAAAAGGCCACTCTGAAATGTTCAGTTTTATCACACAGCACAATGCCACAGATGTTGCAAGTTTTGAGGGAGCGTGCAATTGGCATGCTGACAGCAGGAATGTCCACCAGAGCTGTTGCCCGTGAATTGAATGTTCATTTCTCTACCATACGCCGTCTCCAAAGGCGTTTCAGAGAATTTGGCAGTACATCCAACCGGCCTCACAACCGCAGACCACGTGTAACCACACCAGCCCAGGACCTCCACATCCAGCATGTTCACCTCCAAGATCGTCTGAGACCAACAATCGGTTTGCATAACCAAAGCATTTCTGCACAAACTGTCAGAAACCATCTCAGGGAAGCTCATCTGCATGCTCGTCGTCCTCATCGGGGTCTCGACCTGACTCCGGTTCGTCGTCGTAACCGACTTGAGTGGGCAAATGCTCACATTCGATGGCGTCTGGCACGTTGGAGAGGTGTTCTCTTCACGGATGAATCCCGGTTTTCACTGTTCAGGGCAGATGGCAGACAGCGTGTGTGGCGTTGTGTGGGTGAGCGGTTTTCTGATGTCAATGTTGTGAATCGAGTGGCCCATGGTGGTGGTGGGGTTCTGGTATGGGCAGGCGTATGTTATGGACGACGAACACAGGTGCATTTTATTGATGACATTGTGAATGCACAGAGATACCGTGACGAGATCCTGAGGCCCATTGTTGTGCCATTCATCCACGACTATCGTCTAAGGATAGAGTGTAGTTTTTCTCATACTGATATTCCGAACAATCTGTGCTGTTGTATTAGCTGTAAAGTGTCTCTACTGTAGGCTATTTTTATTATATGTACAGCACTTTGGCTCGACCAAAAATCGTTTATAAATGTGCTATATAAATAAAACTTGATTTGATTTGACCATCACCTCATGTTGCAGCATGATAATGCACGGCCCCATGTTGCAAGGATCTGTACACAATTCCTGGAGGCTGAAAACATCCCAGTTCTTGCATGGCCAGCATGCTCACCGGACATGTCCCCCATTGAGCATGTTTGGGATGCTCTGGATCGGCGTATACTAGGGATGTAACGATACCAAAAACTCACGGTACGATAATATCGCGATAACAAGTCCACGGTACGGTATTTATCGCGATATTGAATAATACATTTTAAAAAAATATTCAATATTTTCTTTTTCAATAAAAAAATGTTTTACTCAGAAAATGTTTCTTTATTACATAATAAATCTGATTTGTACAGCATTTTAGTAGGATAGCAGTATTTTAAAGTGTCAAAAACAAAGTGACTACTTAAAGGACAGAAACAACTTTGTTTCTATAGGTAAATACACATCTGAGTTGACAAATATGACATGTGGGGTTCCTCAAGGCTCCATCTTGGGGCCTCTTCTCTTTAACATCTACATGCTACCACTGGCTCAGATAATGAAAAACAACAAAATAAGTTACCATAGCTATGCAGATGACACACAAATGTACGTAACAATTTCACCAGGAGACTATGCTCCAATTCAAACACTGAGTAAGTGCATTGAACAAATCAATGACTGGATGTGTCAGAACTTTCTCCAATTAAACAAAGATAAAACTGAGGTAATGGTTTTTGGAGCCAAGTCAAAACGCATAAAAGTTCCGCGAGGTGCCCCCCCCCCCCCCCCCCCGTTGAAAGTTCACGAGCGTGCTCTCTTGTGAACAGTTCAGACCCGACGGTTAATAAGAGATTATGACGGACATTTTACGATCCGAAAAAGTCTAACGCCACCTCAGTGGGACGGAGAGATATGCTTTGGCCATGGGTGACAGCAGTGGATCAAACTGTACATTGTCTCTCCACCACTTCAAAAACAATACAGTTTTTGCCAAGAAGGTGAGGCTTATTGACAGGGCGAGATATAAATATACTGTTGGTACTTGTCAATGTCTCTAGGTGTGTAAATGTAGCAAATACGATGTCCTTTTGTGTTCTGTTGTTTTATGTTCATGTTGTAACCTACTTGCTGCCATGTTGGACAGGTCTCTCTTGAAAAAGAGATCGATGATCTCAATGGGACCACCTGGTTAAATAAAGGTTTAAAACAAAATAAAGTGTTTAAAAAAAAAAAAAAAAAAGTTAAATTAATTTAAAAAAGAAATCGCAGTAGATTTTTTCAGTCTCACGACGGTATTGGGACGTTTATTTACCGCGATATTCGGTATATCGTTACATCCCTAGCATATACGACGGCATGTTCCAGTTCCTGCCAATATCCAGCAACTTCGCACAGCCATTGAAGAGGAGTGGACCAACATTCCACAGGCCACAATCAACAACCTGATCAACTCTATGCAAAGGAGATGTGTTGCACTGCGTGAGGCAAATAGTGGTCACACCAGATTCTGACTGGTTTTCGGACCCCCCCAATAAAGCAAAACTGCACGTTTCAGAGTGGCCTTTTATTGTGGCCAGCCTAAGGCACACCTGTGCAATAATCATGCTGTCTAATCAGCATCTTGATATGTCACATCTGTGAGGTGGGATGGATTATCTCGGCAAAGGAGAAGTGCTCACTATCACAGATTTTTTCAGATTTGTGAACAATATTTGAGAGAAATGGTTATTTTGTGTATATATATATATATATATATATGTAGAACATGTTTTAGATCTTTGAGTTCATCTCATGAAAAATGGGATCAAAAACAAAAGTGTTGCGTTTATCTTTTTGTTCAGTATATTTCTGACCAATGGGGAAGTCCCCTTCTTTAAACATACTGTCTACTAAAGATGTCATATGTTTTATTACATTGTTAGATCTTAAACAGGCGTGTGGCGCAGTGGATAGAGCCTTGATCTGGGGATCAGATGGTCACACTGCAGTCAGCATGTCGTTGTGTCCCTGGGCAAGACACTTCACCCCAAATTGCTCCTGTGGGGTTTGCCCACAGTATTGAGAATGTAAGTCGCTTTGGATAAAAGCGTCTAACATGTAATGTAAACAACACATCGTATAACACAAAAACACGTACTTTGAGTGCAACTTTGTCCCCTGAGGCGTTGGTGGTGGAGAAGACCTCCCCGAAGGTCCCCTCTCCTATCTTCACACACTGTTTCATACGTTGAGGGAGTATACACTCCTCCCAGGGCAGAGTGTGGTGCTGGCCACACTCAGCATACACCTTCTCTGCATCTGACAGATCCTCACACACAAGCTGGGAAATTAACAGGAAGGAGGACGTGTCAAACATTCCTATCAGTCAAACAACAAGCATGTAGAAAGTAAGCAGTGCAAAATAGAAAATCATAACTCTTTCAAGGCTGGAGATGTGTACTGTACCGGAGAATCGCAGCTCTGCAGCTGTGACCGGAGGTGTTTGGGAAACGGTGTTCGAAAGGGAGTAGCAAAGAGGTCCTGGCTTAAATCTGCAGCGCTCATACTTGATTCCGAATGGCGTAAACTGCCCAGAGTAAGTTTTACTGAGTAAAGAGAATGAGGAAGAAAAGGCAAGGGAAATTAAAAAAGACACTGGAAAATGGGAAATGTAACAAACTGTATTTATAAATTCACACAGAGAAAGCAGACTACTCATACTTTCAGGAGGATCACCAACATGTTGAAGTGTGCCCACTAAATATTGATCAGATGAAAACTAGGCATGAGTCAAAATACCTAATCAAGTTGTATTGTTGTAAAGCATGGCCTACTGTATCTTATTGCAGTAAGTGATTCATATATTTAGTGAACATATTGACCTAGTCTGGCTTGTTGAAACATCTGTGCATCTTTGCTCAGCTGACTCTGACCTTCGAAAAATCGTAATGGAAAGTAATCCAGAAAAAGCTTGAAAATGCCATCAATCAAGATGAATCAACAGCCCAACATGTATGATCTTACCCTTTCATTAATTCTGCCCCCTCTCATTTAGAGCTGAACGATTAATCGATTTTAAAATCGAAATCGCGATTTGAAATGATGCAATTATCAAATCGCAAAGCCTGCGATTTTTTAATTTTATTTCTTCCTCTTTCTTTTTTTAACATGTTCCATGATAGAAGGTGATAAGACAGATTGATCCAATTGAAAGTGCCTGCCCTTTCCAAATGGCTTCCAATGGAGCTTTCCTAGATGGTTTGGTGAGATCATCTGAGTCAGGTTAGTAATGCTCCATCACATGTTTCTATTACAGGGTGAATCTTAAACTGAAGCTTGACTTTAAAGCAACCCAACGGAAGTTTCATGTAAGTTTAGTTCTTTCACTCGTAGCTCGGACGAGCTAGAGACGGGAGCATGTTGATGCGACCTTCCTAGCCGGAGTTATGGCCGCATTTTACAATAAACTTCCGTTAAAAACAAATATCGCAAATCGAATCGCAATCGCAATATTTGTCAGAAAAATCGCAATTACATTTTTTCCTAAAATCGTGCAGCCCTACTCTCATTAGTGTCTGGCCGCTTTAAATTACATTTTTATGTCAATAGAAATGCACTTTAACACAGGGGTATCTTCTCTTGCACTTTATGTAGCTCTTGTATCTTTCTCTTGCACTTTATGTAGCTCTTTTATCTTCTCTTGCACTTTATGTAGCTCTTGTATCTTCTCTTGCACTTTATGTAGCTCTTTTATCTTCTCTTGCACTTTATGTAGCTCTTTTATCTCCTCTTGCACTTTATATGTCGTAGCTGCTACATTGTACTGCCATGTGGTAAATACTTGTGTATGCTGCTCTTGCTCTTTCTGCATATCATGTATTTATTTTTGCTATGTATATAAATGTCATGTTCTTAAATGTTGTGTGTGAGGGACTACGGATGGAAATGAGCTCAAAGCTAAAATCCGGCATATTTACACTTGAATCATTATTTGTTTAAAGTGTTCATTAATGTGCATTGTCCCTGTTCAAATAAACGATTAAAGGAAATGAAATAGAACAGAGCAATCGAGTGACAAAAATAACTTTACGGTGTGTGTGTCATACCCATGCCCTTGCGATGAACAGAGAGGGCAGCTTTGAGTCGGCTCCAGGTGTGTGTGTTGGGTGTGAGGTCAGCCAACAGATATGAGAGGTTAAGCTTTGCCCCTCTCACCGGGGTGAAGAAATTCATGTTTCCAGACGGCTCCTACACACAGGATGGATATCACAGTTTGTCAATGACGCCACAGCTCCACCTGTCTACATTTTTGAAAACCTTCCTAATAATACATATTTATTAATTGTTGGGTGGGTTGTAGTCAAAACTAAAAATTACACATTATAAACAAAAATCCAATTTTTTTTCTGTGATGATGTACACGATGTCAGGTATTAGAAAGTTGAACAACAGTGCAACAAGTATAGGTACAATAGGCTATAAATTGAACATTTCTCACTGTGCTTTTGAAAGTCTTTGTGTGCCTCTAAATGAAATGACTCCTACTCCTTAGTAAAAAGCATAGAGTCAACCTAATGTTTCTGCAGTACAGTGCTGTGTGTTATTCTCACCCGTGGTTTTTTGTATTGTGTGGACATCAGCTCGTTGATGCTGCAGTTCACCGTTGTGTTTCCAAACGCCTGTGCAGTGCTGCCTCTGACCTTCTGTTTGCTGGAGCTGCCTTTGTTCTTCCAGCGACTCACACTCAGACCGCTGACACATGCCTTCCTTGTCGTCCCAGGTTGGTCCATGCTCTTCCTTTTCTTTTCTTTAGGAGCCAGAGACATAATTTTTCCTTTGGGGACAGTCTTTACGATCTTGTCCTCAGAGCACATTGTTCCCCTCTTTTTTACATTGCCTTTCCTGGCAGAAATGTCTTCATTACAATGTTTAGTGTCACTTTCAGACCCCGCATTCTGTGGCTGGTCATCACTGTTCAAGTCTGCCACAACTGTGGGTGATTTATGCATTGTGTCTTTGAGCCGCGGACGTTCTTTTAGTTGCAATCTAGTCAATCTCTTTACCTTGACATTGACTTTGCCCCTAAGACATCGCTCCTTAAGGACTGTTACGATCAGCGCTGTTTTTTCTTCTGTTTCTCTGTCATTAGAGTGTGTCTGATCTACTGGGCCACTGTGGTTTATTGAATGTCTAACAGACGCCACCCCTCCCTCAGGGAATTCTCCTGAACATATGGGACCTTCTGGGTCCTTAATGTCACATGTTTTGTCATTTCCAGACTTGTTTGTATCTGACCTTCTGACTGAAACTGTGCCTTTCTTATTAACACATTCATCCTTTATGTGGTTGGCTGGGAATTGTGTTTCCATGAGAAACTCAACACTGCTGTTTTTGTTGTGAGTCGACTCAACTTCTAGAACTGACGCAAGCTTCTCCATGGATGTCTGTGTGGATGAGAGCTCAGCTGATGGAGAACTGATAGAGCTTTGACTGTCAGTTCCTGAAGCTGCAGATACTGAGAGATGAAATGATGGTACTAAAGACTGTGAGGGGTCCACAGGTTGACAGCCATCCACGGATGATGGATGTTCACTTGTTCGGAGACTGTGGGCTACGCTTGTATCTGCCAAACAGGATGAGAAGGTTGTTTTACCGCATAGCAGAGAAATAGTGAGGTCGCCAAATCTTTCCAAGTACACGCTGCAGCGCTCTGTCAAACATTGCTCCTTCAGAGCCTCGATCATAAACTCTAACCCTTCTGCTGCTGATACAAATTGATTGTGGTCATCAGTAGAAAGCTGAATTAGACTTGGTAATTCCCCCAAATCCTTTGTCTTTATGTCTTCACTGGGCTTTTTGGCTCCCTTACCACAGCTGCTTCCTTTGCTCTCCACAAGCAAATCATCAGAAAGTTCTTCATGGTGATCCAGGTCTGCTTTTTGTTCACATAGACTTGACTTTGGCTTCTCCTCCAAATGAAGCCCAAGGGATGGTGAAGAACATGGTGGGGAGGAGGGCCGCCCTGGTGAAGCCAAGTCTTCTTGGAATGTGACACCTACACCACTAACTGAAAGGAATGGAAGGCTGGAAGATTGATCGGTGACTGACAGGGGTTCAAGGTGTGGCCGTTTGATGAAGGATCCTGCTGAGGGTGTGGAGCAGAAGATGGGTTTCCTGGGGCAGGCTGCGAGGCTGTGCTCCGTCGACTCATTCAGGGATATCTCCTGGAACGGGTTGGGGGAAAATCTGGCAGGCGCTCCAACATTCACAGAGTTCTCCGCAAACAACGGAGGGACCCTCCTCCTAGCATGCCGGAAAACCCTACCAGGAGCTCCAGCAGTAAACTCCTCTGAAGAGTTGAGTATATTAGTGAAAGTTGCTTCAGGTTTTTTGGGTGTGGTGGCAGCGGCATGTCTGCGGCGGGTTACAAAGCGGCTCACAGAAGGAAGATTACCACTAAGAAAAAGAAGACAGAAAAACTTTTACTGGAACATTTATACCCAGATTTGCTTCACATAGAGACAGTGGGCTGAATGTTTTTGTGAAGGGTGTTGAAATAATTTTTGGGAAAAAAAGGAAATACCAAGCTCTCATTCAAACTGAAAACAGCAAGTACAAGCATTAGTTGGAAGACACTTTGATCAATATACTTAAAGAGCAACTTGCAGGTTTTTTTTTTACTAGATTTATGCTTAACCTTGCCTGAAAATTACAATTAAAAAAAAAAGTTAATGCAGGGTTATATATGTTTTACGAGACATAAGGGCAGGAATTCAGAGGGGAAAGGAGCAGTTTTGAGCTCTGCTACTAAAAACTGCTTTTTTTAACATCATATGTCAAACGCGTCATATTACGTCACATATACGTCACATATACGTCGCAACTTTCTCGGACTCATTCTCTGCCCAATCCGCGGTAGTAGTTTGTAGTGGTTTGAGCGGTTGTGATTTAGTGAGCTGGTATTTTCTCGGTAATTTTACATTGCATTTCACCATTTGTAATCATGGTGAGCTGAAGTTTGTGCAGGTTGCCTGTCAGGACATCGAGTCTACAGTTTCCTTAACAGGAAAAGGACCGGAGCTACTCTCCACAGCTGAGGCCTATCAAACGAAACGTTTATCAGGAAACCGTATTAAATCTCTCTCCCCCCCTTCGTTCCTCTCTCTCCCAGAGGGAGCTGTGGTGTGAGGAGAATCAGTGGAGAACAGGGCAGAGTCCTGCATCGGGTCGGGTACCCGATGGGTGACCCACAAAAAAGGTGATTCGCGGGTGGTATTTTTTCAAACGCTTTTTTCCGGGTTCGGTTCTGGGTAAAACAAAGATGTCGCGGGTATTGCATAATAAATATATTCAAATAATAATAAATTAGTTTAATGTTTAAAATCCTCAGACCTCTCCCCCGCGGGACCGCGCATAATCATAACCTCTGCAGCGCATCAATCTGCTGCTGTGCGCGCCACATTAGAAATGGCTGAGGTGAAGCTCTCTAGCGGAGAATACAGCATTTTCAATAACACTTCATCAAGAGCGAAATCCAACGTCTGGGAGGCTTTTGGTGTCATCCTAGATGGAGAAAATAACCAACACCCCACGCTTTTTGAGACAAATATGCAACTGTGTGTTAATAATTGCACGTTTTCAGTGCTCATATATAGGCTATGCGGGTTCGGGTCGCGGATCTTGTGCCGACGGGGTCGGGTCGCGGAACTAATTGGCAATATGTGCGGGTAGCGGGGCGGGTTCGGTATTGCACGTTGCGGGTGCGGGTCTTGAAAATCAGACCCGTGCAGGACTCTGGAACAGGGCAGCTGTCTTGGTGAGTAACCGGCGTTAGCTACAGTTAATGTTAGCTAACGTCAGTCACATCACATCACATCACTGTTGATACTGATCCATAACAGAAACTAATGCGCAAGTATCAGCCGTATCTCGCGTTACCTAATGCAACTCCACACTACGTCTTACGGTGCTGTTTTATCACAGCAGAGGAACGAAGGGGGGTTCGCTCCTCTGCTGTGATAAAACGCCATCCTGTTCTAAACCACATCAAAGATTATTTCTGAAACAGTATGGAGCTCAAATGCTTTTTCTCTTGCGGGTTCATCACAAGGTGAGTTCCTTTTTTGATTTCCTGCTTTTTAAACACATGTGCTCTACAGTACAGATTAGCTCTGAGTGTTACCGAGACTTGCTAATGTAAACAAATAGGAGATTACGTCCAAAACATGTCAGGCATTGTTTCTATTCTGATAGCAACTTTCTGTTGGTCCGCTGCAGATTTGACGTCAGATCGGCAGCAAATTTGTATCCGCTCGTTGTAGCCCCGTTTTTAACAGATTTGGGTACGGAGGAAAAGAGAGTGGGGTTTTATTTTCTGACACTGCGTGAGTTCCCCGGCGCACCGGGGACACATATTTATGTATAAAAGACATCACAAAGTGCATTTTGCATTATAGGTCCCCTTTAATGTATATTTTCTTGTGTCTGACGCGTTGTGAGAATGAACGTGCATATATATTATTTACTTGTGTGCGCGAGCGTGACACGCATTGCAGACCGCAAGTTAACCGCAAGTTTACCTTGACTTTCTAATGCTTCTAATGCCATTTTTGCCGAGGTTAGATAGATCTTTAATTTGTCATTGTACAGGTACAACGAAATTACAATGAACTCAAGGTGCCAACACGCAACAACAAGACAATATGAAAACAACAAGACAATACAAAAACAATAAGACACTATAAAAACAGGAAATGGGACTTAAATAGACATGATGGGGAATATGTACATAAATAAATAATAATGTATCAAGGCATTGGCTACAGACAAACAGTGCCATTTCTTCCACTAGTTCAAGCCATCATATGTATGTATTGAATGTGTGTGTGTATACAGGGGTGGCATTTACCGACAGGCAAGTGCTTGGACCAGAAGGGGGCCCCCAAATAAAGTAGATTAATCCAATCCAACTTTATTTATATAGCACTTTAAAACCTCCAGACCAAAGTGCTGTACAGAGAGATACATACAATATAAAATCACACAGCTCAGCTCACAAAACATTAAATAAATACATCTAAAATAAAAGATACAAACACAAAACAAACCAGAATAAACGTAACAATTTCAAAATAAAAAAAGATTAAGAATGTCCACAGCAACGAAACGACAACATGAAACACCCTTTAATTTACTGCAACGATATGTCGGGAAACCCCCTCAAGGGGGCCCCATGCATAGCGCAGCGAAACTACTTCTTAATTTCAGTTTTGTTTCTCCACTATTGGAGTGGGGGGGGCTTTACTGGGATTGATCCGGACCATTGACCTTGTATAAAATTCACAAGTGAACCTTTAACAAAAAAGTTTGAGTACCCCTGGTATACATCATTTTCCTACACATGTATTCACTGGTGTCTCTAACCTGCATGTTGCTCTTTAAATGGAAGGCAATGTCTAAAGTCTTCTCGCAGAAACTGCTCTAGTAACATAAAAAAAAGAACCAGAAGCTCTGATCATGCAGAAAATCCTTGTTTGTACAGACCTGGTTTTCTTGATCTGTTGAGCGGGCCGAGGACACGGAGAAGAGGGTGTGCTGATGTTCTCTTCTTCTTCTTCATCATTGCTGGTGTCTACCAGACATAACAGGGCTTTTGTCTTGGCAGAACGGAATGTTCTACCACTGACAACAAAAAAGATTAAAACCAACCAATGAGCAAGGGAGGATGAGGAGCAAAAGAAAGCATGTCATGGAAAAAAACCAATAAGACGATCAAACGATGCAAAGAAACTCAAGGATAATATGTCGAATTAACTAATATTTCTTTACAGTTAACTTATGATAAATGTATATTAATATTACTGCATTGCAAGACTTGTTTTTTTTCACACACCTGGTTGTCTTGCTTTTCAGAGAACGCTGAGGACAGGGGATATTCTCCTCCTTAAAGCTCCTCTCAGTCAGACATTTCTTAGTTGTTTTTTTTGCAGGAATCCGCTCTCTACGAGCAGCAACACTAGTCTTTTTCTCTCTATGACAAGAAAAAACGGATGAACATGTTAGTTGAAACAATAGCCCATGAGTATGAGCCTTGTGTATTTCAGTAGCCAACTTGTTTCTATAAAATGAAATGTGCCATGTGTGTTTCTTCGTGTCTACTAACATACTACTCAGATATCAGATAAACATTTTAAAAAAGGATTACTTAATAATTATACTATAGTATAATACTATACAATACATAATACTTAAATGTTGTAAGTGAGTGACTGAGCTGCACATTTTTAAGCAGTTGTCAATGTCAATACTCTATGATGGGCAAGCTTATGGCTGGACTGTCACTTAATGAAATGTGTGTACTATAGTTTTGTTTGATTTATAAGCTGACTGATACTATTTGCCATGTGTGATAAGCAAAGTAATCAACCATTATGATATATTGGTCATGCTAGTGTTAGTCATTAAAGAATAACAGTATTCACAGAGGTGGGAAGTAAGTAACTAAGTAGATGTACTCAATTACTGTACTTAAGTACAATTTGAAGATACTTGTACTTTAGTTGAGCATTAAAATGTTATGCTACTTTGTAATTCTACTCCATTACAATTCAGAGGTAAATCATGTAATTGTACTCCACTACATGTATGTTGTACCTTTAGTTACATTACAGATTTGGATTAATAATATGAAATATAATCAACCCTTAAATCAGACTTTAGTTACACCTGGAATACATCTACATGCAGTATAGAAAGTCATTAAAACTAGCTGCACCTTTACCAGCTTTAATGACACTTTAATGCATCCGTAATTATAATCAAGACATAAAATATATCATTATAATATGGGCCGATCTGCATAATGAGTACTTTTGGTACTTTAAGCATATTGTTATGCTAATACGTTTTGAAATGTTAGTTGAGTAACCTTTGGAATGCAGGACTTAGTATTCCTACACTCTGGTAACAGAGTATTCTAGTGTCCTACACTCTGTACTTAAATACAAGATCTGAGTACTTCTCCCACCTCTGAGTATTTAACTGAATAAAGTTTCTCCATTAGATCGTCGACATGAACATAACGTCACCTGTTCCTCGGAGGTTTTGAGGGTTCCGCGATGAAGCTGTCCCCGTCTGTTGAGTGTGTGCTGTCGAAGTCTCTCTTTCGGTTATCCGGTAAGATCCAGGCGGACACCATTCGCCTCTCCCGACCGTATGTCTTGATAAAAACTGGCTGTGCTCGATTCATGTTTAAGATTATAGATATGAACGAAACTTAAGTAATATTAATGGGCTAAGGAGTGTTAAAATGCACTAGTCGTTGCCGGTCGACCGACCGTTAACTGTAGCAAGCTCGACCTTTTGCAAACTGTGCTTATTCTATCAAGGCCCAGATACAATTGATCAACAGTGATCGACGAAACTCATAGAAAATACATAAAGTCAGATGTTTCTACCCGTCTCCATGATTGGTAGCTATTGTCTATTTTTGTATGTCGTTCATTATTATCCCGAATCTGTACCCGCTTCTTCTTCAAACTGCTAGTCACCGATGATTGGTCAACAGTCGGTGATGATGTCATCAGAGCGCCACCTGGCGAATTGGAGTAGTTACAACCATAGATATATATCTATGGTTACAACCATCTATGGTTATGATATGATGATGATATGATGGATTTTAATAAACTATTTATTTATTTAAATGTATAATTTTAACAACCATACATTAGAAAGCATAACAAAACAGAACATTATACATCTATTCTAAAAGGAACAGAAAATGCAGGCAATATGCTCTAAGTCTCTAAGACGACACAGTAATACATTTTAAACAAGCAAACTGATGACATAGAAATACATGTCTTAGTTAAAGGTGGGGTAGGTGATTTTGGAGAAACCAGCTCGAGTGAGCTAGAATTTGAAAGTACACAACCGGAAAAAATCTGCCTCTTCCTTCAGACTTCCTTACAGAGCCCCTCCTCCAACACACACGAACGCGCACATGACCAATGAGGGCACGAGATAAATGTGTGCAATGTGCACAGATGGAAGGCTGACAGGCAGGTAGGCCATCCAGTGATTGGTCGTGCTTTTTACAGCGCTACGGCTTCCACAGATGAAATTGTTTTATGTATTTATTGTCAAAGCATTTAATATATTCATTGCTATCGGGATGTTAAGCCGGGCATTCCATGGAATATAGCAAAACGTATTCAAAGACAGTAAACCAAAGCATCTCTTACATTACATGTATGTGAATTGTGAACACATTTTAAGCATTTGTCTGAAGTTGCAACATTTTGCATTGCAAAATATCTTTATAGAGATGAATTTGCTGTACACTTTAAAGACGGTATAATTATACTTCAATAATAATAATAATGATCAATTATAAAATGAACACAAAGTGGAAACCACATTTATATTACATTATGTCCTTACAGGCGTAATAAACAATGCATTAAATACGTCTAACCACCAGGTGTCCCCATTTTATTAGACTGTAGGCTACTGCTTAGTCAATGGGCCAGTTATCCTAATAAATCAATGGTGCATCAGAAAAGATACAAAGATAACTTTGACACCATTCTTCATGTTTATTAGCCCCATGAGGTTGTTATGTAAAACTATTTTAGCTTACATAACAGGGTTAAACAATAATCGCAAAGAAGAGCTAGACAAATATAGTCATTCGTTTAAAAGGTATCCTGTCTTAAGCCGAAGTGATTGACAAGTAATTTGACCGCCTTGTAGGGGTAACCAAAGTCACATGGATTTATCCTAAAGACGTCAAATGTCTGTTACAGTTTACAGCACCTTTGAAGAGGTGCTTGTTAAAAAACAGCTGTGAGTGTGTTTATGCACCTGGCTGCCAAATATAAACATGCAGTTTGACCAACAACTTATTTCATTAGTGAGCAAAGAAGCAGAAAGACCTGGAGCAAAGAGAAGGGACTAAAATGAAGCATGTCACTGCAGAAGAGACTTCAGAAATAATCTTGCAGCCTTCATCTGCCAGCGAGCTGCAGGACTCTATGTTGCAAATGTATTATCTTTTCAATTTACACACGGCATCTATTGCACGTCTGTCCGTCCTGGGAGAGGGATCCCTCCTCTGTTGCTCTCTCTGAGGTTTCTCCCATTTTCCCCTTTAAACTGGGTTTTCTTTGGAAGTTTTTCCTTGTACGATGTGAGGGTCTAAGGACAGAGGGTGTCGTATTGTCATACTGATATTCTGTACACACTGTGAAGACCACTGAGACAAATGTAACATTTGTGATATTGGGCTATATAAATAAACATTGATTGATTGATTGATTGATTGATTGATTGATTGATTGATTGATTGATTGATTGATTGATTGACTCATCTGAAGAAGACACAAGGTTCGAGGGGGGGTCTGACACCGAATGCTCTCTGGAGTCCAGCATTTCTTTGAGTTCCTCTGACCCTTCCTCTGAAAGTGGAGAGGACACTGAGGGTCCGGTCCACCACCACGGTAGCAGCAGCAGCTGCGGGGGGCTTTCTTCTCACAATCTGTGAGGACACCATGGATTTCCCCAGCTCCTGGGAGAACAACCTCCGACATATATACATACACACACACACACCATTCTCAGGGCCCCCTGTCACACGGCTCCATAATATAACTGGCAAAAATGTAAGAATTTCATGCAGTGGGAAAAAGGTTGAATGTGGTGGAATAGGTAGAAATATCAAATATCACTAATTTTCTTCTAAATGAAATGCTGACATTACAAAATGCATGGTTTTATACTGCAATGGCAGTGAGATCAAAACATGTGGTTTGAATGGAAGTCAATGAGGCATTTTTGAGAGAAATTAAATAATTAAAATAATGAAACAGGCATTTAAAGGGTTACATTTCTGACAATGATTGAATGTTTGGTAGTTTTGAGTACGTTAGAAGTTGTATATGTGATTCATGAAAAAAAAAAAAAAGTAGAAAAATATATTGATGTATGATGATTTAGCAGTTTTTTGGGGCGTGTACATTTCATCCAACAAAGCATATCCGTTTGAGAAAAAACAAACAAACAATACATGTGCTAAGTGTGTAATATCCCTTATGTGCAGACTAAACGCTATTTTAGTTATCCTTTGTCAAGACATTAAAATAGCTGTAAAACGGAATGCTTCCAAACATTGCCATATGTGGTGGCTTTGCTCATATGAAGGTTGATTTGTTATTCATAAACATATCAACAATACAGCAGACAGAAGTCAGCTTGCTCATAATTATTAGAGAGAGGAAATTGGGTCGTAATCCTTACAAGTGAATTATAATGTTTATTTGTCTATATATTTAAAAAAAAAACATATCTACTGTGTCCATGTTATCTTGATTGCCAGAAAGCAGCATTAGCCTATTGATTTGATATAACCTGGTTTAGTTTGAAGTAGACTATTGTTTATTGATTTCTAACCTATCTGTATTGGCTTTTTTCGGCTAATATGTGTTTATAATATATATAACTCATCTGAATACTGGTCCTGTTACTTATTATTATGAAATAATAAAGTTGTATATGACTACATTTTAATCACCATCATCCACATATTAGACCATGTTTAACATGTGTTTTATTGGGGAAAAACCTCCAAAGCATAGAGAAAATATAAACATGGCAATTGGCAAATGTCCTACAAAAGCCTATAATTACCCTTTCTATGTTATAGGCTACGAAATAAAATTCAGTTGCACGACTGTATAAAGAAATGACATTACATTAGGCAGCAGCAGCAGTGGGGGGTTATCACAGAGGAGCGTTTGCTTCCGGAGCAGCGTCCCCCGGTTCCCCCTGTCGGAAAACAGCGGCATCTGGGAGGGAGGAGAAAAGGAACAAGCCGAGGAAAACGGAGGGGAGGAGAAAACAGACAGGAACGCAGCTAGGAGGACGTGAACTCACCGTAGAGGAGGTGAGTGATGTGGTATGCCGAGAATGTTCGCTTGAATACAGAGAGTTGTGGCCGTTACCGTCTTCCTCGGCGATACATTTGAGTGGAAACGTGAGTTAACTTTCCATATTCTTGTAGACGACGCATTGCTTTGGCATCTGAGGGCCCGCAGTGTTGCAAATAAGTCGTGTATGGTGGGGGAGAGGAGACCGGGAGGCTGCGGCGGGAGATGAGGCATTTATGCGAGCCAGCGTGTGTTTCTTTTGAGTTTATTGTTGGATATGTTGTTAATTAATATTCCACGTAGTGTCAGGGAATGCAACGGTTGTTTATGAGAAGAGCCGTTGTCGGGGAGCAACCGTCCGTTGATCACAGCCACTTACAAGGTTAGCTAACTACGACTCTGCTGCTATGTTGGGGGGGATTTAATGGGGAAATCATTTGAAAATCGATACAACAGAGCCGTTTTACATGTATGAAACCCTTATATAGTCTTTAGTTGAAGCTCACGACTCCAACACTCTGTTTATGGAGAGGGCCTTTCTGCAGGTAAGCTAAGTGGTTGGTAAACTGACTACTAACAGGCAATTCATTTAGAAGTTAACACGACTAAAGGTAAATTCACTATATCCTGCAACACCTTTATACCTTTTAACTCTATGGGTGTCAATGCAGGAAGTATTCCTTAATGTTATTAGTTAAATATAAATGTCATACTACATTAAGCCTATTCACACTTCAAATGATGCTGGTGCTTGCTCCTCTTATATATTTTAGCCAGCATTGCATTTTAGCGTAATTTCTTCATCCAGCATTTACCCTGACATTTCTTCAGAAATTGACTTTCAAGTTGGATTGCTATTTATAGCAAGGCTTTTAACCAGAGGCTCTATTGTTTTTTGTATTGCTCATCAATAAATGTATGTATTTTGTACTCTTCAAAATATATTGGACATGTATTGGAAGATATTTATCTTGCACCATTTAAATGCAGAATGCCCTCAAAACATGGTACCTAACAATATGTCTGAGGCAGGTAAAGAGACTAGGTTTAATTGTAAGTGAATTTTAGAACAAAGCCTGCAATTAACATGTGAACTAAAATGTTTGACTCATAGTGACTACAAAGCTCAAATAAAACACAGGTTATACTTATGGTATGTATTCCATTAGAACTATGAAGTCCTTTTTATATTTTGAGAAGGAGCAAATGCTCCATCAACAAACAAAACATCAATGGACTCTCATCGTTAAAATGGTTTCAGTGCTGGAAGCCGGACAGGTCACTTGATGCCTTCCTTTGGCTCTCCTGACTCCTGGCTGTTCTCTGTGTCTTGTCCCCTGCAAGTCGTTGTTAAGCATCAATTTAAGTAATAAAGAGGTTCATTGTGACAGAAACAAGCATAAAGGAGGGTATTCTCTTGACTTGCGCATATTACGTGGAAAAGTCTGACTATAGGCCGTGCATGCCCCCCAGGGATGAGGCTTGTGTTGGTGCATGGTGCTGGCTGTACGCAGCTAATCGTTTCCAGCCTTGCTCGGCTATTTTCTGCCAGGCCCTGGAGATAATATGCCTGTTTGTTTTATAAAAACATGGATCCACTTAATGGCTTGTTTATGTCATGTAATTACGGCAATCTAGAGAATGATTTCAATAACTTTCCTGTTTTAGAAAGTAGGGAGGGCAGAGACAGAGTATAGATTTATTATGATTGAGGACTTAAAGGGACTATGAGCTATTGTTGACTTTTCTTTAAAAAAATCGTTCTCTCCAGGTGATTGCTGATTAACTTTCACAAGGACTGGACATGTTGGGTAGTAAGAAGAAGAACTGGTGAAACTAGTGCTACGTGTGTCTCTGAAGCAACACTGACGTTGTTGATGGCAACATGAATTAGCAGAGGACCTGTATGCTGTTCAGGGCGTGCACCACTGAGGTTTCTCTCCCTATACCTGTCTCTTGTTTTGCGTCACATTTGCAAACATGCTTTCTAAGTGTACAATTAGGTGGTGTGTACAAAACACGTGCTTGTCAAAAAGCATAACAAATGAAACCTTTTAAGGATAATTTACCATTTAGTGTACACATTGTTATAGTAAACAGCTGAGACTCACTATTTTAGGCCGTGGTTGCGTTTTTAAAAGCTTCACACTCTCTTTGGTTTGCTGAAAGTATTAGCGTTAACCCCAAGAATGAAAGTGTCAGTGACTGAACCACCGTTGAAATGGTGCACAGTCATCCTCACTCTTTCTCCGTCACTGCCTCCCTCCCTCCCTCTCTATCCTTTCAGTCTCCTCGCCCTGCTGGCTTGCTCTACATCCAGACTGTGTGACTGTGTGTGTGTGTGATGTAATTGCGTGTGTGTGTGATGTAATTGCATGATGTAATTGCTTAGGGCTCATGGGCTGTTAATATAAGGTTTATATTCTGCCCCTCTCCCCGCTTTCTGCTCGCTTCTTTTCTCCACATCATTACTCTTTCGCTCTTTATTTACTCGCCCTCCCCCTGTAGCATTCTATACAGGAGTTGCTGACTATGGAAAAAGTGACCTGGACATTTATGGGCTCAATTTTGGACCAAGCACTGCAGACTGTTTTGGTGTGCGTGTTTGTTTGGCTTCGGTGCGATGAAAGTGCCTCATTTTCAAGATGGCCCCTTCTTCTGCTAAGGTAGCTTCTAATAAGCAGGAAAAATAGGAGACACACAGGCATTTATTCATCCCGTCAGCGCGCATGGAGATAGACAGAAATAGCAATCCAGTAATGTGAGCTGTCACCTTTTGAAGCTATGTGAGACAACCAAAAATATCCCACGATATCTCAGCTAACCCCAAAGAGTTCGGCAGATTGGATGTAATTATGATGGGCTGACGTGCGTGTGTGTGTGGTGTTGGGACTTTCTTGCCTTGCAGCACCAACCTGTTAGTCTGTGTGTGGTCGAGGTCACACACCAAAGCTGATGAGAAGAGACGGGGAAAGTGTGCATGTGCGTACATGCTTGTGTGATCGCGTGTGTGTTTCTGCGCAGGTGTGTGTGAGCAATCAGATAAAGAGTATGGAGATCCGTTATCACTACCCTGCTTCCCCTGAGAAACAATACCAATGGGACGCCCTTGACCAAAATACTGTGAGTGTGTGTAGGCATGTGCATATTTGCGTGTCCAGATTGGACAGATGAACGCTGAATTAAGGACAGCAGAGAGAGGATTCATCCCAGGCTGTCAAGTTGACAAGGTGTGTGTGTGTGTGTGTGTGTGTGTGTGTGTGTGTGTGTGTGTGTGTGTGTGTGTGTGTGTGTGTGTGTGTGTGGTGTGTGTGTGTGTGTGTGTGTGTGTGTGTGTGTGTGTGTGTGTGTGTGTGTGTGTGTGTGTGTGTGTGTGTGTGTGTGTGTGGTGTGTGTGTGTGTGTGTGTGTGTGTGTGTGTGTGTGTGTGTGTGTGTGTGTGTGTGTGTGTGTGCAAAATCACGCCAATCTTGTTCTCTCAATCTTGTTCTTTATCTCACTCTCCTCACTTTCTCTTTCTGCCCCATATGATGCCTCTCAATAGGGTTATTGTGCTCACTGTCAGGCAGGCTGCAGTGTGTGTGTGTGTCTGTATCTGTGCATTGTTGTTGCAGGGAGCAGACAGCCGTGAGGTGTGTTTGAACAGAGAAGGAGCACAGAGGCCCTGTTCATCCTGTAGGGTGTGAAACTGAATAATAGGGCCCCCTTTCTCTCTTTCCATCTGTCGCCCTGTCTATCTGTCTGTGTCACTCTTTCTTTTTTTGGACAGTTTTCACCCACATGCTCGAATCTAATCGCCTTCTTCTGCTCAGCTTTGCATTGTTATCTTTCTTTCCACGCACACTTGTGCCGTATTATGTGTCAACTCTTGGCCGCCCTCACTTTTCAACTGTCTTCTCGCTGTCAAGTCTGCCTGGTGATTGGATCGTCAGTGTGCATGTTATTCTGCATACAAATGACCTGTGGAAGCATGCGAGGACAGACACGTTTTTCACTCTCAGGAGGAACTACACACGCTAGCAAAAACACACTTTCCCACTCTTTTGTTTATATGTTTCTGTTTCTGATGTTGTCTTTTCCACATCACTGCACTTTCACACGTACACCCCCATCATTCCCGGATCAGCTGCATAAGGGTTTTTCAGCCCCTCTTCCTCTCCGCCTGTCTTCTCTTACTCTCACTGACTTTCAAACACATCACCACACTCCATGAACGTGATGAGAGACGCTGTACAGGCCCCAGGTGCCTCTGTAAATTGGCCAACTACAGCGAGTTCCAGGATTGTTTTGCTGCACTCGTTCTAAAGCTAGGATTTACTTTGGTAGTCTTCTCATATCTTCAATCTTTGCTGCATTCAACTGCTGCAATTAAGTAGATAGACAGATGTTAGCTGGAGACTGTTATGCATAAGGATATAACGGAGCTAGAAGCTAATGGCTACAATTAGAGATGATCCGATCGGGGATCGGAGCCGATCACGTGATTTTCAAAAGATCGGAATCGGGAGAAAAAAAACGGGGATCGGGAATTTTTTTTTTTATAAAATATTTTTACTTTATTTAATGTTACAAAACAAAAATGACCATATTCACGTCTTAAAGTCATCATGAGGCCTTAGTTTTGGTTTAAAATTACACAACATCATATATGTGTTGCTTCTTTTGGGCTTGTTTTCATAGACCTGGTTGCTTATTTCTCTCAAATCAGGCAACAGAGTGGGCGCAGTGTCTAATAGTAGCAGTAAGCTAACGAGAGGCTACGTTCAGCTGGTGACTCGGGAGTCGGGACAGAGAAAATGTCAGGAGTTTGGAAGTATTATAACATTGAAAGTGAAGGCAGTGTAACAGCCAGATGCAATGTTTGCAAGGCAGAGGTTCCGCGTGGTGGAAAGAACAGAGCTATGTTCAACACGACCAATCTAATACGCTACCTGAGAAACAAACGCCAACAACAACACGGCGAGTACACAGCGGCCACTCAGGTAACGGCACTGAAACAACCGACACTTTCAGAGACTTTTAAAAGGAAAGAGAAACTGCCCCAGAACAGTGAAAAGACCAAAACAATAACAGCCAAGATAGCTGAATTCATCGCGTTGGATGACCAGCCGTTATCTGTTACCTTTTTTCTCTCTTAATGCATTGCATAAAGATCGGATCGGGAAAAATCAGTATCGGCAGATTGTCAAAATCAAATGATCGGAATCAGATCGGGAGCAAAAAAAGGTGATCGGGACATCCCTAGCTACAATGGCAGGATATGCCGAGTTAAATATTTGCTGTAATTGGAAAACATGCTGTATTTAAAACATGTCACATGCATTCAGAGCTGCAAAGATTACTCAATGAATCCATTAGTTGTCTATTATTAAATGAATAACCAACTATTTTGATATTTGATTAATTGGTTTACAAGTATACTTGGCTTTTGGGAATCACTGATCGACATTTTAAAGACCAAATAAGACATTAAAATGTGCAGCACTACATACGATATCTGTAATGTTGTCAACGATTAGTGATGAGTTGAATGGTTTTGCATATCCCGCTGATGAAGGGCAATCATCAGTACCAAAAGTTATTGGATTGGGTTTGCATAAATCCTTTTTGTGTTGCAAATCTCACAATTAACAGAGACTTTCTGTTTATATTTACCTATTTTTAGCTTGAAAAATACTTAATTAATTAGTTAAAAAGTATTGAATTTAATAACATTTGGTTTTGCTGAGATTTTACAACAAACATGTTCCTGTTGTTCACTGTGCTCAAACATTTTCATTGGTGATATGCATCAGTCAGCAAACGTTATCATCAGATAACAGTGTTATTTGTGACTGATCAGAATGTATACATTTCAGACACAATGCTATATTCAAGAATGAACAATTAGTGCTTTGCGCTTTAGTCCTGCTTAGGGGGGACAACTCATTGATACGATACACTGCAATAAATCCCCTGCAATGCATTATCAATACCCTGGCACTAATGCAGATTGTGGCTTGCTTTATGGCATACATTAAAACTCCAGAGCCTTCTGCCTAGTCAGCCTTTCTGCCACTTTATAGCAGTTTTACATTTGAACAGCAGCACATGCATATTACATGTTGTTATACATAAAGTCTCTGGTTGCTAGATGTGTTAGAAAGGCTCCTCAGACTATATCCATTCTTGCAAATGTTTTGTTCGCAGTTGTGTCAAACTGAAAGCATTTCATCTGGAGTTGATAAATTCAGTATAGAATAAATATGCATATTGTTGTATTTTAGGTGAATGTGGTGCAATTAATCCACACTAAATATGGGAAAGAAGGTGGCACCATCATTATTATAGGCAGTGTATAGGTGATCGGCTTGTGCTAGAGTGAGGTAACCTGATTTCTGGTCACGTGTTTAGAGCTGATTGACAGACTGCAACTATTTTAGTTATCAATTGATCGTTTCCATTAAAGCTTTTTTCTATTTGACATTGTACTGAATATCTTTGAGTTGTAACTGTTTGTTAGATAAGTGGTCTGTAGGTGTAACTCTGGGCTTTACATTTTCATTGCTGTATTTTGATTGCTGTTCATTTAACGATACATGTATCAGAGTATTCTGCAGATTGGCTTCATTGAAAATGAAAACAAGTTGTAGAGAGAACTTCTCCTGGCATGGTAAACCTGACCATGGTTTCCCCCTAGAAGTGGCAAACCACTCAGATTCTGACGCATATCATCTTCTCAAAGCAGTAAGAGTAAAGTCTAAATAATAGAAACACTCAAAATAAATGGCATTAACTAGGGATGCACGATATTGGTTTTTTGAAACCGATACCGATAACTTCCTGCTTCTCAAGACCGATACCGATAACCGATAATAAAACATTTTTTACGCCACTAATTATTTTAACGCGATTAACGCATGTGTATTTTTTTTCCTTGGCCGCCCCGTAGTTTCAGAGCGCATCGAGTTTAAAATACCATCTACAAGCTGATGCTGACAGCCCCGCTCCTGCTGCCTGCTTGTGGCAGACCACACTTCCACGCTCACCGGCAGGCACCGACTGGCCATCTGGAGGACCGGGAGGGTGTGTGTATGTGTGGCCCGAGAGAGAGACCTTACGTGCATTGTTGTTGTTAGCATCTGGTGCTAGCTAGCTGCGCTAACGGATATAAGGAGCTGTTTAAATGAAAACAGAGGAGCGACATTTCGCCACAACTGCGCCGAGCACTTGACTTTATGCAGGCAGCCAGACAGTGGGACATTGCACGAAAAGTCAGCACACTCGGCACGGATAGTGCGCAACATGATTGCAGCTCCGGTTCGAGCATATGCCTTGAGTTGCGAAACTGGCAAACTTCTTGCCTTTTTCAAAAGCCTCGTCGATAGGTAAAAGCCCCGGTGCCTTTGCAGCTGGCTTTGGATTTGCCGCTAGTTTAGCAGCGCAGGCGTCTTCGTACGCTTTTAACACACCATCGTAGCGATGGCGATGTTTCAGGTGACTGATCAGGTTCGTAGTATTGTAGCTCGTTGCCTTTTTCCCTCCTCGTGGAACTTCTGCATTACATTTGTTACAAATAGCAAGCGAACTTTCCAACTCTGAAACTTTGAAATAGTCCCATACGACCGACGACATGTTTGTTTACTGTCCTGGCTTCACGGCCGCACACCATTTACGTCACAGCCAGGCATGAGTTAGGGAGCGCTGGATTTGTGAAGAACTCCCCTCTTCCTAAATCACTAATACCACAGTACTGGCAAAACGGGAGGAGCCGAGTGAAAAACAAGCGCCCCTCATCCCAATCCACCCACACCGCAGTATTTTTTTCTTTTTTTTTACCCAAAAAATATATTGTATATTATCGGGGCTATTAATACTTGTATCGGGTTTATCGGGATGACGTCATAATTCCTAATATCGGACCGATAATTATCGGGCCGGTAATTATCGTGCATCCCTAGCATTAACTGAAATGTTCTTTATTTCCGACAATTGACCTTCGTATTCCAGAGCCTGTGAATTGTATTAAAGCCATTCCTGTGTGATGAGTGCACAGCATGACAGGTAACAGGAATGATAAGTCATGATTGAAGTCACTGTGGTGATCTGGGTTCCTGACCACTTCCTTGCATTTGCATCATATCCTGTGGTGGTAGTAATAATAAGTTAACATCTGTGGTTGTGATGCAGTGATGTAAGCATTGGCTGCAGTGCTGGTCCATTGGCCGTGTTCAGCTAGATTTATCACCCCCCTTCGAAACACAAATGCCCTGTCGGAGATGAAAGCTGTGCTAATGTTGGGAAACAACAACTTCAATTGGTTGGAAGGGAGGGAGACAGAGGGACAAAGAGGCGGCCATTGTGTGAGAGGAAGAGACGACAAGAGCGAGGGTGGGGATGATTTAAAGTATTGGAGAGGGAGCGATCGTTGCAGTGGTGTCTGTGGTTCCTTTGGCAGAGGAGCGACATTCCTTTTCTGATGAGTCACTCTCTCTCTGATCTGTTTTCTTTCCTCATCTCTTCTTTCGCTGGTACCCTTTCCCCCTCCCCTCTCATTTTCATTTAGTATCTTCTGTTTTCCTTTCTTTGACATTTGGCTAATACGTCAAAACGTCCAGCCGATTAGATTAGACAAGGCTGTGATATCAATGCAATCTGGGTCATTCCATGGAACAACTTGCCACAGACTTTCTAGAAACAGTGAGATAACAAGGCCTAAGACACTCGATACTGAGACAGAATCTGAGGTAGAGCTGTGTAGTTTGAGTCTAGACTTCCCTGTGCTCTCGGATGTCCTGTCACTTCTCGGATATATTTAGGATCCGCAGTCTATTCCCGGTTTCTGCCCCTAGCCTTGAATCCATCAGGCCTTTTGTGCAATGCTTTTCTGTCTGTGGTCTCGCTAAGAAAGGGTGAAGGGTTTTATAATAAATATGGCTACCCTTTATTTCTAATAAAAAAGGCAAAATGGAGCATATCAAGCAAAACATTGTGCAGGAAATCTGAAAAGAACATGAATACATTTAAGATAACAATCTTTGCTGATGAAAGAAACTATAAGAGCTTGCTTTCTTAAAAACACATGTCCTAGTTCATTAAAAGAGGATGTGCATGTGTTGGGGTGTAGAAAAATGGCAATTTAGCAAAAGATAACAGTTTTCCAATCTTAAGAACCACTATTTTAATTACAACTTATATTATTAACCACCCCTTGCGATTTAAGTTTAGTCTGGAAAATAATGTAATGACAAATGTCTCCTTACTCGGCTGTAGCCAATTAGCAGTGCTTCACAGCGTTGGTGCATAATGCAACTATTGGCTGGTTAATGTGCTCCCTGCAGGCATGTGTGTGGCATTTATTTACACACATCACTGTATGATTTGACTGCTTGAAATGATGTAGAGTGGTCTGTTTCTTTGTGAAAGTATAAAATACAGACAATCGACAAGTCTAGATTACAATCAAGGTCATCACCTCATCTTCACACGACTAGCTAGCAGCTTGCTCGTTAATAATCAAGTTTAAACGACCGTCAGCTGGTGGATATTGAGAAGCATTCAGAACCTACCAGTTACACTTTGGAGCATGCCATCTTTTTTAAAAGTTAACCACTTTAAAGCTCTAAATTGTCTCTTGTGGGATTTGTAGTGTTATGAAGCGACTCCTCTTGTCAATCTTTTAAGCTATAATGATGTGAGTCGAAACCTTTACATCGTCAAACATGGCTTACCAGAACTTTAAGTCAGTAAGTTTAGCCTTTTTGGTTTAATGTAAGCAAAATAATTAATTTTCTATAAGATATAGTTTGGACTGTTCCCCTGTAATTCAGTATAATGTGAGTAGTCTGATGGAAGCCATGGCATGTTTCTGTTCACTGCTTTAACCCCTACTGTCCTGGTTGAGAGACTCAGCTAACAGTGCTGTCAGCAGTGGGAAATGCTCCGCGGCATGCTAGTGTTTAATTACTGATCTCTAACCAGGACGCACACTTTTTCTTATTCCTCTGACAGTATGGAAATTCAATATCTTCACATCTGTGATGATCAAAGAGGCTAAATGATGAATCTTGCTTGAAAAACATTAGCCTAGATGAGATGTGCTGAAGAAGAACATATTAAGTTCAAATAATTTTTTTTTTATATTGAAAAAGCAGGAGCCACAAGCACATGACGAATGAAAATACAGACGTGGCTGTACTTGTTGTTCTCTGACTCTACTCCTGGCACGGCTTGTTGCCTTCGACACCGCGTCCAGGAAAGCGCTGCGGTCTCATTACGAAGTCGCACAGTCTGTCCCTCCGAGCCGGCAGCAGGCTGTCAGGGCTGGAGTGGGACTTCCCTGCTCAGGGTGTTTTGCTTGGTGTCGGGGTGTTCGTGGTGTAGCCTTTCTCCCCTCCCTCGACCTCCCCTCACCCACAGGAAAGAGGGGCTGGGTGAAGCAGGGAGGAAGGGAGAGGGAGGGGGGGGGGTTACCGCACGCCTGCTCCCAAGTTTTCCCAGGAAATCGTCTCTTGGCTTCTGGTTCTGAAATGTTTCTTTTACACGTCACAATATTTCAAAGTCTGTGAATGTGTGTCACCCACAGTAGTGTTTTTGATTTGTCCGCTTTGTCATTAGAAACAAATCCTGAGGGGACACACACAGAGCCCATAACTCTGCCTTTTACTCCAATAACTTCCTTTGTCACAATCAGGGTTGAGTGTCGAGAGTGTTTAAAAGGGGACAAAATCATGCAAGATGCGCTTTTTGATGTCTTTTATACATAAATATGTGTACCCGGTGTGTCAGGGAACTCACGCAGCGTCAGAAAATAAAACCCTCTCTTTTTTCCTCCGTACCCAAATCGCTAAAAACGGGGCCACAACGGAGCTGATCCAGATTTGCGTCCGATATGACGTAATAGCGGAAATGTAGGCTGGCTTTACACCCACGGCCCTATCAGAAACGTTGCTATCAGAAACAATGCCCGACTGTTTTGGACGTAATATGGTCGGTGCATGTTTACACTAGCATCGCTAACACTCAGAGCTAACCTGTACTGGAGAGCATGTGTGTGAAGAAGCAGGAAATAAAAAGGAACTTACTTTGTGGTATAACCGGCAAGAGAGAAAGCCTTTGAGCTCCATACTGTTTCAGACATAGTCCTTGATAATCCATGATATGGCGTTTCATCACCGGAGAACCTGCCGGTAGAATCTCCCGCATGAGCTCAGCCCCCTCCTTTTTTTTGTTATCAATTTCTTTTTTTTTTAAAAAAGCTTTATACCCCAAATCAGCACTTTTGAAACAGGAAGTGAAATAGAGGGATATGAGGCATGGCTAGAATGGGTGATCTGTTTGGTATTTTGAGCAAAACACTTCATAGACATGTTTTTTATATATTTGTATGTATCTGGGACCTATGCTATTGCCTAAAAATTAGGGATGTCCCGATCACCTTTTTTTGCTCCCGATCCGATTCCGATCATTTGATTTTGACAATCTGCCGATACCGATTTTTCCCGATCCGATCTTTATGCAATGCATTAAGAGAAAAAAAAGGAATAAAGCATTCAAGTTGTCCCTTAAGGTTATTATTTTATTTAAATGACAGTACCCAACTATCCATGCTATCCAACATGGATATAGCTTCTTTTTTTCACAGCAGCATTGGATCAGTTCAGTTGTGCAGCATTGGATCAAAACAAAATAAAGCTTATCAGTGGTCCACCACAAAATAACCATGTAAACAAATTGAGTGGAAAGAGGTAGCTTGACTAGCTTCACAAGTTCACATTCAGTCACAAATAATAAAATAAAATAAAAATGTGGCTTAGTGCAGAATTCTAGCCTTAAGAGTCTAGTAATAATGAAATGAACAACAGCAGCTTAACATAACATGAATAAACAAAGTATTATATTTCCATCTTACTGGAGTAACACCATTCAATCGTAATCAGCAGCGAACCACTTCAACACGTGTGTTTCGGTGTATTCACGGCATTCATTTTGTTATTCTACAGTATTGTTGTTTTATAGTTATTTGTTAATGTAACCCAATTTGTGTTCTTTGAAATTGAAAAGGATATCGCATTGTGTTTGTTACTTTCGTTGCAGTTGTATATGTCTTAATTGTAATTTGGCTTGGCTTCCTATTTATGGATATGTTTTTATTTTGAAGGAGAGGTAGCGCTGTTGACAGGAAGTTGTTGTTGCTTTGGAAACAACGTAACGGAGAAAAGTAATATCTACATATAAAGACGGAGAAAGTAAACGATAACGTTTATGGTTAAGTGTTAGCACCCCCCGAAGAGGCACAAGCTCTTACGTTGATATTGGAGATTTCAATAAATTCAATTTGAAAAAAAACGGGGGGGAAATGAAAAAACAAACACAACGAATTTCCAAATAACGAAATGGAAACCCGAATAGTACTCCAACGAACGAATATTCGGATATTTGGGTACAGCCCTAGTGTACTCGCCGTGTTGTTGTTGGTGGTGTTTGTTTCTCAGGTAGCGTATTAGATTGGTCGTGTTGAACGTAGCTCTGTTCTTTCCACCACGCGGAACCTCCTTCTTGCAAACATTGCATCTGGCTGTTACACTGCCTTCGCTTTCAATTTTATAATACTTCCAAACTCCTGACATTTTCTCTGTGCCGACTCCCGAGTCACCAGCTGAACGTAGCCTCTCGTTAGCTTACTGCTACTATTAGACACTGCGCCCACTCTGTTGCCAGATTTGAGAGAAATAAGCAAACCAGGGGCCTATACTACGAAACTGGTTCAACCTAACCTGGATATGTTTGAGTTAGCCGGTTGGCCTAATCCAAAACATACGCGCTCTCGCTAAACTGTACTACGACGCTGGTTATCAAGTGGATCGCTCAAGCCAGCCGTGTCCTATCTAGTTAGGTGCGCGTTCACATGAAAGGGGTGGTATTTGGAGCATTCGACCAATCACAAACATGGAGAAGCGTACTGACAGCGCAGCGTCATACTTCCTGAATGAAAAGTGAACTTTAATACTAGTCAAAAATGAAGAAGTTAAACTTTAAACATCCATGACTTAAACACTTGATCCAGGATCAAAGCCACAGAGCTGCACCTGCAAGGTGAATACAGCTGGCAAAAGAAAAAGTGTTTGAATGCGTACATTAACAGGTTTATGATATCACTGCCCCGTCTAAAACACGATCTGACTTTAATTACATTTGTCTCGAGTGTTTCGTCAACTTAATGTGTTGCTTAAAATAATACTTCTGCATACAGTATGTGACACAGTATGTGTTGCACGGCCAGATACGGCTCAGCTGACTCAGATAAGGAGATATATGATACATTATGAAGTGATATGCCGCGGACTGTACTTAATGTACTCTGATCCGGTTACTTATGTTGTGGCCGATATTTAAGTAAGCTTTCTTAACGCTAATGTTATAATAGTCAGATTGCTCTGAAGATGGAGGTGATATTCTATTAATGTTCACGTTCACACAGTCGGTGATTTTTGCCGGCCGTCTTTCCTGCAACGGCAGCTTTTCTGGATTTCCTTTCTCCTGTAATATGACTTGATCGCTTTAAACTCCGCACACTGAGCTCTGATTGGTCAGCAGGCAGTGCTTTCACTGAGTTGAGCTCTTAGCCTGCAACCTAACCTGGTCCCGACCAGGTTAGCTGCTTAGCATATATTACCATGGAGATCTAGCCTGCTAAAAAGAGAACCAGCTTCGGATGACCGGAAAGCCGGAGTTTTCCCTGAATTTAGCCGGCTAAGCGAAAATCCTGCTTCGCAGTATACCCCCCTGGTCTTTGAAAACAAGCCCAAAAGAAGCAACACATACATGATGTTGTGTAATTTTAAACCAAAACTAAGGCCTCAGGATGACTTTAAGACTTGAACATGGTCATTTTAGTTTTGTAACACTAAATAATAAATAAAAAAAATCAATTATAAAAAAAAAAAAAAGGATTCCCGATCTTTTAAAAATCACGTGATCGGCTCCGATCCCCGATCACGTGATCGGATCAGGACATCTCTACTAAAAATAGCATGATAGGTCCACTTTAAGGTGAATAAGTAACATTGTATGGGTGGCAGTTGACACATTCTTATTTAAATATACTGTAAATATGTTTTGACCACTCACACTCAGCTTGTTTGTATGTCATTGTTGCGGCCCTCAGTTTGCTCTGGGTCATTGAATGCAACTTGTGCAAACATGCGCTCACATGGTCATCACTCACCTTTATTCCTGAGGGGGTGATCTGTGTGTTTTGTCTTTTCTCGCGCAATTTCAGTTTTTGGCCCTTACTCGCCCTGAAAACACCCACCCACCCAAATAAGAGACATGCCTGAGATTCTTTGGCACACCCTAAACATTCTTCACTGCTTTCCTTTCTTTGTGGTCATTTTGTCTCTCATTGTCCCGCCCATGGAAACCATGGCAGCAGAAAATGATACCCTTTAGCTTTATGTATACAGTACATTGAGACATTCATACACTGATACCCACCAGGGAGACTGTCTCTGGGTGTCTGTAGTGTAAACTCTTACAAGTGGAATTGTAGTGCAGCTATTTCTGTCCCTCCTTCACATTCACTATAGACCGCTGCAAGGACGATGTATGGTCATGGGAGCCCAAACTACAGGGCTCTCTGCTGTGTGTGTGTGTGTGTGTGTGTGTGTGTGTGTGTGTGTGTGTGTGTGTGTGTGTGTGTGTGTGTGTGTGTGTGTGTGTGTGTGTGTGTGTGTGTGTGTGTGTGTGTGTGTGTGTGTGTGTGTGTGTGTGTGTGTGTGTGTGTGTGTGTGTGTGTGTGTGTGTGTGTGTGTGTGTGTGTGTGTGTGTGTGTGGTGTGTGTGTGTGTGTGTGTGTGTGTGTGTGTGTGTGTGTGTGTGTGTGTGTGTGTGTGTGTGTGTGTGTGTGTGTGTGTGTGTGTGTGTGTGTGTGTGTGTGAATTTGAGAATTTGAATACTTGATAAAAATCTGCAATTATCAAATTGCAAAGCTTGCAATTTTTTTGTTTTGTTCTTCTTGTGTGTCAGTAATCCACACCAATCAGAAGTGCTGTACTCCACATGTACCAGTCATTGTTAACCAATCAGAAGTGGCCCATGATAGTAGATGATAGACAGATTGGTCCAATCACCTGGCCAAGTATTTTTGAAATACTTTCCAAATGGCTTCCAAGATGGTTTGGTGAAACAAACCATCTGTGTCAGATTAGTAATGCTCCATCACATATTTTACATCTATTACAGGGTGAATCTTAAACTGAAGCTTGACTTTAAAGCAACCCAACGGAAGTTTCATGTAAGTTGAGTTATTTCACTTGTAGCTCGTGCTGCGGGTGTGCTAGAGACGGGAGCATGTTGATACGACCTACCTAGCCGGAGATATGGCCGCATTTTACAATTAACTTCCGTTGGGTCGCATAAAAACAAATATCACAAATCGCAATATCTGTCAGAAAAATCGCAATTAGATTATTTCCCCAAATCGTGCAGCCCTAGCCCAAACACACACACCCGCAGCCTGGCTGGGAGTTTTTGTGTGTGCTCACACACCGACTCAAAGCCTCGCCGCGTCCCGCCGTCTCAGGGAGGAGAAATCGGCGGAGCTTCAGCTGAGAAAAGATTGAGTGTATGTGTGTGAGGAAGTAACGTAACGGCTCCACGGATTGGTCCATTTGGATCAATGGGTCCATTTGGGTATGGGCACTTCACTGTACCCAGGAAGAAAAAGAGAAATCTCCAACGAGGCGTTCTGGGCGTTCAAAGATAGACAGGTATTTTCTGTGTTAGAGTTGTACTCGCTACAGGGTGTACTTTGAGGGTTTGTGACTCTGCAGACCGTTTACATGCAGAAAAACCTTCATAACACTCAAGGGGACAGGTAATAACCAGAAAAGCATGACATGGGACCTTTAATAAAATACAACATTGCATCTGTTTTTTATTATGACTTAAAAGTAGACAATACAGCAACACAGAACCTGAATTTGTTAAAAAAAAAAAAATGTCTTCTATAATAATTTTATCTTAAATATTTGTAGGACTTTATTCGAATGATATTTGAACATGCCGTATCACCAGTTTTCCTATGACTTTGCCTCTGATCCTCTTACTAACCATAAAGGTACATTAAACCTTGCATTAAAAGTCTGCCAGGCAAGCTGCTCTTAAGCCTTTTAAAGCTTTATATAGCCTACAATCAAAGGGGTTTAAAAAACAGCTTTGATGAATACAATGAGCTTACTATGATCTGCTTTGAGTTTGGTCAGGAGCCAAGCGGCAAACTCTGAGGAAGAGCCGGGACGCTAATACGGAAGTGTCTCAAACTGCAGTGTATCTAGTGGCCAGTAGGAGCAGTCTGCAGAAGGGAGCAATTTCCATAGACCCCCATGTTAAAATGCCCAACTTTACAGCAGAAATAAACATGTTTACATCGTGGTTCAAAAAACCATATTCTCTGTATAGTTAGATTCCCCCTTCATGACTACTGTGTGGGGGGTGAATTTTTTCTCAACTCATCTGTTTAATTAATATTAAGCCTTAAAGCTTTTGCATAAATTAGGGCGTGGTCACTTGATGGACATGTACATGCCTCACTGTCAGCTTACAGCAACTTGTCCACTCTGCTAGGCTACAACCATAGAGGCTACAACGTTAGTTGTAGTTACTGTACTTGACCCTTTAGCCGTGTTCGTGGTGATTGTGCCTTTTAGGGAATATTGTTACAAATACCAGACAATTAAAATGTTGTGCTGTGCGCTTGAATGTACTAACGGAACTTCCAAGAAGTCTAAAATTATAATATTATACATGTTAACCCCGTTCGCAGGTGTTTGTGTGCTTGGTAGCTTAGCTTGCTACTTATTAGCCAGCTAAGGACGTAACCCTTTATACATCATATACATTTTAGTTTATGATTCAGCCTTGGGTAAGACTTTTATAGTCTATGGCTATGACGCCCATAATGCTAAACGGGAGCAAATGTTAATAGGGGACCCAATTATGCCAGTGGTGGCCGCCGGAGCTAACGGAGCCGCAGGGGGCTAGCTCCAGCCGGCGTCCCGGAGCTAGCCCACTGCGGCTCCGTTAGGTCCGGGCGGTGGAGTCCGTCTTTTCTCAACGTGTGAATGACAAGCATTAAGAATAACAAAATATAGCTAATTCTCTTGCAGATTGTCGCATTTGATTATGAATGTAACGATTATATAGGGGAACTACACTGTTAGCAGTAACTTGGTATGCATGTATTTCATGTTAGCTTAGCTTCTTAGCCTGAGCTAGCTCTGTTTACTTCCAGTTCGGAGGCAGCAGGTCCCGCCTGGGCTCCGCCTCTTTGCCCTTATTTGGAGCAGGCGGGATTAGACTCTGACGTCACAGTCGAGCCGTTAGTGGCCGACTCCGCCTACTAAGGGCTTCTCGGCAACTCTGCAGAATCCTATGGGTGACGTCACGGACACTACGTCCATTTATATATACAGTCTATGGTCAGGAGTCAAGAGGAATAGTATAAAGGATGCATTAGTATCTAACAGAGGTGGGAGTAAGTCCTACATGTGCAAGTCATGAGCAAGTCTCAAGTCTTGACCTACAAGTATCAAGCAAGTCCCAAGTCACTGTGGTGAGAGTCAAGCAAGTCAAGTCAAGTCATTGCTCAGGTCAAGCAAGTCATACGAAATTCTGATGAATAAGCCCAGTTTCCGCATTTCTGCATCAGTTAAAAGACAGTGGTTATGAAAATGGATTCAACCCACACTATGATCTTCATTACATACACAGTTAATCATTTGAAATCTAATTTAGACCGATGACAATCATATTAGATTACTATTAACTGCAGACAATATAGCTAGGACTCAATCAAAAAGTCTGTTCAAAAAGGCAGAATTCCAGGTAAGAAAATCAGATATGGCATTTGCCATTACACATATTTAATTGAAATTTCTGTTAACACTAGAACCGCCAACAGCATCAGCGCCTACATAGATATAATTTTCAAATCATTTAATTTGTTCCTCTTCATATTTCCTTATAAACTAAGTAGGACGATTTAAAACTCACTTAATTGGTTTAATTTAGAAATTGCTTCAGTATATCATCCTAACGGATCCAAAAGTGCAGATTCATTTTACAATAAATCAAGGAATGCTGCACTTCTACATATTATTCAAAAGTTTACAGTAACTTCTGATAATAATCAGGGTTAGTCAAAATGAATCCCTTGGCGGTTCTAGTGTTAATGTACCGTTTTGTCTTCTCTTTGCAATGCTTTGTTGATTTGAAACCAAGTCTAACGTAGCTTAAACTTAACGTTAGCTTTCTAGCTAACACAACACATGCACAGTACCTTTCTCTGTGTTTTTTTTTTTAGTGACAAATGAAGTTGGATGTTGTGGTGGTCATGTCACTGATCTTTATGCTGCAGACCCTGCATACCGCTGTTCTCTTCTTATTACCGTCACCGACAAAATAATCCTTGAATCCAAACTTGACTATTTTTGGAGTAACGATAGCCGTTGCCATGTTAACTGAGGACGTTTCTCAATCTCGAGGATACTGGCTTCCAAGCCAATATTTCAAGGATGCTACGTCATCGAGTGCCGCCGAAGGACTGTTCCAATCTCCAGCATACTTGGAATTCCACCGAGGCCGTGTCCTTGGTTTGGGGGAAATTTCGAGGCTGCACATGGGTAGACTTCGCGTCCTTAAAATCCCCACAATGCTTTACGCACAGACCAATTTCAAAAACTCTTGCGGAGAATGGCTCAACTGACGCAGCACAAATTTTAATGTAAGTGTAGTGGCGTAGAACATGTGCTGGTAAATATGTTACATTTGTTATCACCAAAAATGTGGTCCGTGAAAGTAAAGCAAGTTCATAATTAGATAGACATCGTGAGGTATTTATTTTCGGTACAGTTTATGTTGAAACCGTTAGAGAGAGTGGCACACTTGTTAGCCTGTTCCATTCTTCTTCGTTTTCCGAAGCCGTGGCTTGGAAGTATACTTGCTTCTTTTCTGAAGGAAGTGACTTGGAAGTACTCGACTACCAAGCCAGCATCCTCGAGATTGAGAAATGGCCTGAGACTCCTGCCTTCTAGTGGGTTGCCAGGTTTGCGCGCATGGCGCTATAATCACGTTTTCAAAAAAACTAAATGTAATATCTCACTACAAAAACAAACACAAATATTTAATTTTAAACACTCAAGTCCTTTCAAGTCATCTATCTCAAGCTTAAGTCAAGTCTCAAGTCATGAATACCAAGTCCAAGTCAAGTCTTTTATCAATGTTAGTCAAGCAAGTCTCAAGTCAAAAAATATGCGACTCAAGTCCGACTTGAGTCAAGTCATGTGACTCGAGTCCCCACCTCTGGTATCTAATATATAAAAGACTGTATGGGTTGGAATGCTAGGAGCCATCCAGCTATGGTAATGCGTCTTTAGTCAGCACTAGCAGTGTTGCTAACTTCTCACTCCTGTAGTGAAGGATTTTGCAGCTGAATGAGGATCCGGCCCACTCTGCAGCCAATGAAAATAAATCCCTGAGAGATCTGGGAAGATTGCCTGCTATTTTATAGCTGGCTTACACTTTCATGTCCTGATCCAGAAGTTAGAAAAAAACCCCGTTACGTTTTCTATTCTGCATGACTTGCCTTGTTGACATGAGCCATCCATTTTGTGTTAGATGGCCTATTCTCTAAATGCCACAGTTTTGCTTTCTTGTCAGGCTTTTTTGGAAACAGATGGGGTTTCTCAGCAGCAGTGGGGGAGACAAGAACAGGAGGGGGAGAGTGGCTGTAAATCACGATTGTAGAGAGAAAGGTGGTTTTATGAGAGTTTACAGACGTTCTTCACTTTTAATGAGAAAAGACTGCAATTCCCTCCTAGACAAAGAAAAAGGGTGGGCGGGTTAAGAGGTAGAAGATTCATGTAGTAGACACTAAGAGAGGAAGGGGAAGGGAAGAGGAAATGGGCAAGAAAATAAGAAAAAGGAAAGAGGTAAAGTCAAGTGGGATTAGCAAAGGAACTGGCGAGAAACGTTGAGAGGGAAGGGCAGGAAGGAGGGATGAGAGGCCGATCAAAATGTTGGCAGGCGTCCATTTGGCATATGAATTTAAAAGCAATCTGTGTCGCTCAGTCCGGAGTCTGGTAAAAGTTGATGGTTACACACAGCACACGTACAAAAGAAATAGAGGTGTGTGTGTGAAGTGTTTTGCAGCTGCTACCTTCATTCTTGGTGGAGCAGACCCCCCAACATACCTAACACTTTACCACACATGCAACAGCACACACTCGCTGGGTTGGCCAGTTGGTCCGGGGTCAAAGGTCACTGTCATGCTGCGACACATCCTAGATCCTATTACCAACCCTCCCAATGTGTGTTTTTGTCTGTCTGTGTTTGTTGCTTTTAGTGTGTGCCTTTTTATAGTGGGTCTGCCTGTCTCTCTGTGTCTGTTTTTGTGTGCATTTAACTGTTTACAAGGGAGTCCATGTGGAAGGTTTAGCCTCATATTTACATTAAATTACATTGCATTTAGCTGACGCATTTATCCAAAGCGACTTACAATAAGTACATTCGACCAGGAAGACACAACCTTGAAGAAAACAGAATCATATAAGAACATCAGGTTTCAAAGAGCCAATCGTTTCAAGTGCTACTCAACTGGCTTTAGATAAGCCAGTCCTTTATTAGTATATAAGTGCTCTGTTAGCAGTTCTTTGTTAGTTATTCTATCGCTCGAAGTGGAGTCGAAAGAGATGAGTTTTCAGTCTGCGCCGGAAGGTGTGTAAGCTTTCTGCGGTCCTGATTTCAATGGGGAGCTCATTCCACCATTTTGGAGCCAGGATAGCAAACCCACGTGTTTTTGCTGATGGGAACTTGGGTCCCCCTCGCAGCGAGGGTGCAGCGAGTCGTTTGGCTGATGCAGAGCGAAGTGCACGTGCTGGGGTGTACGGTTTAACCATGTCCTGGATGTAGGAAGGGCCAGATCCATTCGCAGCATGGTACGCAAGTACCAGTGTCTTGAAGTGAATTCTAGCAGTTACCGGAATCAAATCAAATCAAGTTTATTTATAAAGCACATTTTAAAACAACTTTCGGTCGCGCCAAAGTGCTGTACATGAATAAAAAATATACGGAACATATTGCAATTTGTAGCATTTAAGTTAAAAACAACAAATATAAAGGCAGACACAGTTAAAATACAAAATGAAAAATGTCATGCTCTGCTCACTTTTAAAAGGCCAGAGAGAAAAAGTGTGTTTTTAGAGAGGATTCAAAAGCCCCTAGTGTCTGGGCCGACCTCACAGGTAAGGGCAGAGTGTTCCAGAGCCTGGGACCAGCTGCTGCGAAGGCTCGGTGCCCTCTAGTTTTTAGCCTGGTTTTCGGCACTACCAGCAGCATTTGGTCGGCAGACCTTAGAGCTCTGGCTGGGGTGTATCGCTGGATTAAGTCAGCTATATAAGCCGGAGCCAGCCCGTTTAGGGCCTTAAAAACAAATAAAAGGAGTTTAAAATCTATTCGGAACCGAACCGGAAGCCAGTGAAGTGAGGCCAGAATGGGGGTAATGTGGTCACGCCTTTTGTGGCCAGTCAGGAGACGTGCAGCTGCGTTCTGTACTAGCTGCAGGCGTTTTATGGATGCCTGATCCATGCCCACATACAAAGCGTTGCAGTAGTCCAGTCGCGATGTCACAAAAGCGTTAATTACCCTCTCTAAGTCTTGAAGTCAGTGAAGGGAGAATATTTACTATATTACATGAGTGTTTGTGTTTTTCTCAGTGCCAATGCTGCCCTGCCTACAAAGGGGGCCCTGTAATTACGCAGATACCCCCTTGTCTGCTGCAGGGAGCCCTTCATGGCACAAAGCAGGCATCACTGTCATCCCGTGCAATTTGAGGCCGTATCCAGATGTAGCTGGCTATTGAAAGTTACAGTTTTGGTTCCTGCTGAAATGTAGCTCCACCCAAATGTAGACACTTTACATTTTGCATCCGTCTGTAGGAAAAGGAAATGTTTTGGCAACTTCAGAGCAACCTGTAGTTAGCGTTCGGAACACGTTTTTGTTGTTTTGGCTCTTCTCCAGCACTCTGGGCATGCAATGAAACGATCACTATGAGGTTAAAGTGGTTACTTTTAAGGCCACCTCCATGGCTTTCACACATCAAAGTGTGTTTACGGTGAGTTCTGCTTCATATGTGGAAAAAAGTTGTTTAAAGGCTTGGAACTCTGAAGGAATGAAGTCTGATGAATTTCCCTCGGTTGGGGCTGAGGCTCTCCGATTACCTCTTTACTTAATATGAGCGTGAACACCATTCAATTTATCACTTACAGTGACAGTTTGTACTAATGTTAGGTTAATAACCTCGATTAGACAAACCACATCCAACCTGTTAACCCAGGTCAGCAGCAACATGTCTACGGAAGTGATTCATTAGTTTTAAGTGTAGACACCCTTTTATACAATCACACACACATGTCCCCAGGTATGCAGACTTGTTGCAGCAAGATTCAAGGAACCGAGCGAGCATGCCTTATAATTTAATCCCACAGTGCAACATTTTTATTGCTGTTTTCTGTATGACTTTATCGTTGTTTTCTTGCCGTTGTCTTTAGCAGTTTTTATAGTTCTGTTGTTCATTTTCTCCAGTATGAGTTGTCGGTTGTGACATTTTATAACATCAGCGATTTTTTAAGACTGAGGAAATGATATCGGTTTTGTAGCCACTCCGCAAACCATTAGAGAAAAGACATTACCGTACACTAGTGTTGCACGGTGTACCGATACTTGAAAGGTACCGCGATACCCTGCCGTTAAAAACGGTACGATTCCTCCGTTTCATTAGTATCGGTACTTTAAGAATGACGGGGGAAAGTACTCCCGTGAAAAAGCGTCGTTTTAATAAGAGCCGTGTGTGTTCAGCGCTCTGCTTCCACTCCCTGCACTGCAGCCGTGCCTGCAGTCCCGCTCCTCTCAAGCACGTTCTAAGTCCCTCCCCTCTCTCGTGCACGCGGCCACGCGCTAGCTGCCAGAGCATGTGAGAAAACGAGAAGCATGGCTGCAAGTGGGAGTGCAACTGGCGCTGCGCCTCGGCTTGTTGACAAAAAGAGATGGGTCTGTCTGCAGACCGCAGCAAGGAGGCGTTTCCTATAGGGGCGTTTCCTAACTTTTTTTTATCCAGCTGCTTTTATAAATCCTCGCAGAAGAAGTCATTGTTCTAGTGATGGGAATTCCGGCTCTTCTTGCTGAGCCGGATCATTTGGCTCACCAAGAAGAGCCGGCTCTTTCGGCTCCCAAAGGGCTCTTCAGTTTACCACATATTATACCTTTTAATTAAATCAAATGTAGCGCTGTTTTGTCTAATGATTTATATGTGTACACATATATCACTTAAATTATTCAAGACATCCTTTGTACTAAAGTATTCAAAAGTAAAAATTACATGTTTAATATAAATTATTTGCTGTGGCCAATTGTTTTCATTGCATTTACAGACCCATGTAACTCTCTGATACCACCCAATTAATGCATTGACTTGCTTGTAGAACCACGCTACACACACAGCAGATACTAGCAACACCTATACAAACTATTTAAAAAAAGGGGCTACTGTATCAACCTATATAAAGTATATAAATATAGTTTTTCTCCCTGCAGGAGAGGGGAGCGTGCTTTGAGATCAACTGCTAGGCTGCAGCGGGGAGAAGAGGGGGACAAAAAGTAGGAAGAGAAGTAATGGGTCAGAAACCCTCCTTTTTACGCAGCGGTCCAGACATAGGGCATTAGGGCAGGGATATCTTTCAAGGTTTGACATAATGAATTGTGCTACTTTTAAAGCAGGCAACGATGTTTTCAAATCTGTAATCAAAAAGCTCCTCAAAAACACTATAGAAGCAGTTCCTGCCGTTGTTACGTTAGTTCAAACAGTAACAACGGACTACTTTTCTTAGCGGATGCATGTCAATTTAAATCAATACAAAAAACTATTTTTTAAATTAATAAAATCTTTTTCTAAATCCATAAAAGCATTTCAATTATTGTTGGGAGTCATGTCGTTACTTTGTTGAGAATGTGGCCATGTGTAATAAGCGGGATAATGTCCACATTAATGTGCCTTCATGCCGATCTAGATCCCTCCGCAAAAACAAAACAAAAAACGTCTCGTTCGCGGGCGAGAGCCGGCTCCCGTCGTTCACTATAGGAAACGCCCCTATAGGAAACGCCCCTATAGGAAACGCCTCCTTGCTGCGGTCTGCAGACAGACTCTATTGGACAAAAAAGACGCCAGAAGTCTGTGAACGGGCCGTTCAGGTGTTCAGAGCAGAGCTCCCTGTCGGAGCGGCAGAGCGTGATCTGCACTGAAAAGTTTTTCTGTCGCAATATTATCGTTGAGCAAACTTAACTAGCAATCTGCTAACGTTAGCTTTAGCCTTCGTTTTCTATTAGTTGTTTTCATAGGCTATAAACGGAGGTGGTATAAGTATATATCTTGTACGTGAGTAAAAGTAGAAGTACCCAGGTCTTGTACTTGAGTTAAAGTAGAAGTACCAGAATGTAGGAACAATCCTGCGATCAAAATGTTCCTCAAATAAAAGTACAAAAGTATTATCATCAAAATATAGTAAAAGTAGCGACAGTAAAAGTAGAAGTACTCAGGTATTGTACTAGAAGCACCAGAGTGTACTGTAGGAATACTCTGTTACAGTAAAAGTACTGCATTCAAAATGTTCCTCAAGTAAAAGTATTAAAGTAGCGACAGTAAAAGTAGTCATTGTGCAGATTGGTCCATTTCAGAATAATATATATGATATGTTTTATAATGATTGATCATGAAAGTGTTCTCAAAGCTGGTAAATGTGCAGCTAGTTTGAATGACTTTGTAGACTGCAGGGTAGCTGGTGGATTTACTCCAGGTGGAACTAAAGTCTGATTTAACACTTGATTATATTTCACATCATTCATCCACATCTGTGAAGTAACTAAAGGGATTAAATACATGTAGTGGAGGAAAAGTACACCATGTACCTCTGAACTGTAGTGGATTAGAAGTACAAAGTAGCAAAAGAAACATTGAAATACTTAAATAAAGTACAAGTATCTCAACATTGTACCCAAGTAGTACTTGAGTTTATTAACTTAGTTACTTTACATCAGTGGCTATAAAGATAGAAAGACTAAGCCTTGCACAGAGGCATGAAAATACATTTTCAAAATGCTCAACAGTGCTGCCAAAATGTTAAACTCACTGCTACACAATTAAAATAAATGCTTTTATATATATTTATATTAGATGTGACTCTTTGGGGTTTCTGTTCTTAGTAACACTGCTGCTTCAGTTGTTCTGACTGCTAAAATCATCTGTTATTCCTAATTTTAAAGCCGATATTCCGTGGGGCTCGGATCCTTGTCACCTTTTTCATACCTGATGAGTTTGCATCCCTGATTATATTTAAGACTGTTTCCCTTTTTTTAAGAAAAGTATCGAAAAAGAATCGGAATCGCAATTCTTGACTTGGTATCGGTATCGAAACCAAAATGTTGGTATCGTGACAACACTACCGTACACACATCTGGTTTGAGGTCAGAATTATAACGTTGCTCTTCAGATGGTTTACTTTTTTTGTTGCCACAGGCTGTGTAACACCTAGTGTTTGTTTCCAGACTAACCAGATGTCTTTGGTCTGTTATGTCAGTAAACAGTTTGGGCTCAGTGAGACTGTTATTGAGGCAGATCAAATGTTCTTCAGTTTGTTGCATGGATTTTCCTGCACCAGTCAAGAGATTCAGCACGCATAGAACAGAAGTATGCACTATTCATAACTTTGGATAGTTCCATAAACCTGTACAAATAAAAGGTTATGTAAACTTGGAGATTAAGTGGACATTTGTGCAAGTTTGGAAGAATAACCAAATGCATGTGGTTTATTTTGTTCCGTTAAAACTACAGCTTGTAATAAAAACTACTTTTTGTTAAAGTTTGACTTGGTCCTTACAGTAGTACATGGCCTGTGTTTTTTTTAATAGTTTCTGAACAGATCATTCAAAATGTACTGCGAGTATAAAGAGTGATCCACAATGGCTTGTACTTATTGCTCGCCTTGTACAAAATGCTAGTGTGGAGCTAGACTAATTACAGAGCAGCATTATGGCTTATCATTTATTAAATATGACAAACTATGAATTACTTGTTCAGACAGTCAGGAGAGCAACAGCTCACTCAAAGCATTACAACTAGCTCCATAGATTAGGAATAACATTGCTTTTCTTTGTTGTTTTGCACACCTGTTAACACTCTTTTGTACTTATGCATTTCATTTCTTATATTTTTTCATTTGAATAACAAGACTACTGTATGTTTATCAAAATATGCACTCCATAAGTCCAAATCATGTGGAAAACATTATGTGAATGTCAGAGACAGCTGCTGTACTGTACGTGTGCACCAGCACTGACTGTCCCCTCCAGATGTCAGTTATGTGTGGGCAGTAATGTTACGTCTGTTTATCGACATTTAAGACAGAAAAAAATGATATCAGACCAGGACTTACGGCTATTAGAGGAAAGCAGAGGGAGAAGAAGAGATAAAGCAAGAGGAAGCCTTGCCTGCAAGTAGTGTTTGCTTCAGTCCTCATGCTCTGCAGTGAATTAGGCAGAAGGGTAAATCATCAAATGGTGCATTCAAAACCACACACTGATCAGTTTCAGTATCTGGACCAATGACGATGACTACCATCGGATGTGATCATGCTGCACTCAAATGCCTGAATGTCATTGCTTTACCCCTGCAGCTGAGTGTGAGATTGTAAATCATTATATCTTAAAATGATGGACTTTATTATGTGTTAAATTGAGATGGATTCAGTACTGGTAATTTGGAAGTATGTCTTTGCAATGGTAAGTGTCGCCTGCTAGTTGAGCTTAGATCCATGTGATGGGATCTCATTTCTTTCAGCTGTTACAATTGTATTCCTCAAAATCTTTCCAGGTGCTTTTCCAGCCCCTCAGCCAAGGATAAGTGTGTGTGTGTGTGTGTGTGTGTGTGTGTGTGTGTGTGTGTGTGTGTGTGTGTGTGTGTGTGTGTGTGTGTGTGTGTGTGTGTGTGTGTGTGTGTGTGTGTGTGTGTGTGTGTGTGTGTGTGTGTGTGTGTGTGTGTGTGTGTGTGTGTGTGTGTGTGTGTGTGTGTGTGTGTGTGTGTGTGTGTGTGTGTGTGTGTGTGTGTGTGTGTGTGTGTGTGTGTGTGTGTGTGTGTGTGTGTCCTGTGGCAATAAGTTTATGATGGTTCCAGTCAGTGAAGGGTTGGCAAGACTGCACCAAAGACAGAAATACGAGCTCTATATAAAATGACACGCACACACACCTTATGTATACATTTTGACCGAAGTTGTGAATAATTGATGAGTCTTTATTATTTGTCCCTCTGGTGTCCTGCAGTTCTCTTTCTCTCTCTGTCCAGCCTCTCTCTCTCTCTCTGTCCAGCCTCCCTCTCTCTCTTTTATTAATCCTGTTTTATGTTTGTCTCTCCCTCAGGACACTGCTCCTTTAGTGAAGCCCTCGTGATTGGATGAAGAGAGAACCACTGACTTCCAGTATGGCCGCGCTACATGCTGGAGTTTCCCACCATCCTTAGTTCTCTGGTAAGCAGCAACTGTACAGGCCGTCTTTCAAAAATAGACTCAAACCTACAAACTTACATACAATGACTGGTGTTTCTGTCATAACTGAAAATAAAGCAACTTCTTTCATCATTTACAAGCAGTATTAGCATAAATATGGGATGTTATTCAGACATGGTAACACTATTGTAATTAGATGATTTTCTACTTAAATAAACAACTAAGCTCTGCTATTATACTTGTTAGACGCTTTTATCCAAAGTGACTTACATACTCAATTCTGTGGGCAATCCCCACAGGAGCAATTTGGGGTGAAGTGTCTTGCCCAGGGACACAACAACATGTTGACTGCAGTGGGGTTTGAACCTGTGCTCCCCTGATCCCAACACCAAGGCTCTACCCACTGTGCCACACGCCTCCATACATAAAAACACTTCCTGTAAAACTTCCCAGTTAAAGCCCTTGTGATTTCCCTGTTACTTTGTAGAGACTAAAATGGCGCATCTGAGAATATAAGCCAAATTAGAGCCTTATTTTGTTAGGAAGGCAACAAGGCTATCTCTCTCACGCCTGTTAGGCACCATGCTGTGCAAATATACAAAGTACAAAGAAATAGTTGACTGACAGCTGAGGCTGGACACTTTTTTTCTGTGCACCATTTTGTTTTGTCCATATTTTCAGGTCGAGAGGTGAGAAACTCATCATACAAAATGTCCTCTAGTTGCTGATTATTGTGAACAAACTAATATATAGTAGAAGACTAATAAACCAACATTCAGTGTGAGAAAAAGTTTTTAGAGAGTACTTGTCCATGGACAAGTGAGTTTGGCAATTTACTTGTCCGAATACATTTTTCACTTGTCCAGAATTGACAAAAATTGGGGCCACTGGAATCTTCTTCTTCCTCATCGTATTTTTTACATTTTCCCACAGTTTTTACAACACCGCTAACGTAAGTGAGCGGTAACATTTTACTGCATCACACATAGGGTTGGATATCGTTTGGATTTTAACGATTCCGGTTCTGCTTTTCGATTCTGGTTATTTTCGGTTCTCGATTCCGGTTCTTTGAGAGGGTAAATCAGTCCCATGACAAACTGGGAGAAAAATATATTTATGAAAACATTAAGTCAAATCTGTATTCCTATTTACAAATCACTTCATACTGTTGAATTTCTTATGGTTATTGAATACAATTATATAAAAATAATCTCTGCATTGTTTAGTTAGTTCTAAGTGGTGCAGTTTGAGAATGTACAAAGACTCCAGCTCATTCAAAACTCTGCAGCTAGACTACTGACTAATACCAAAAGGAGGGAACACGTTAGTCCTGTCTTAGCTACTCTACACTGGCTTCCTGTAACTTTTAGAATTGATTTTAAGGTACTTCTCCTCATATACAAGGCTCTAAAAATGGACAAGGACCCAGCTACATTGCTGACTCTCTAATGAACTACACACCTGCCAGAACACTGCGATCATCAGATGCAGGTCTATTAGAGGTCACCAGAAAGAGTCATAAAAGAAGATCGGTGATGCAGCCTTTGTAAACTACGCCCCAAAACTGTGGAACATGTTACCCAACAATATTAGGGAAGCCAATACATTAGGCATTTTTAAAAGGCAGCTTAAAACCTATCTTTACCAAAGCATTTGACTGATTTTACACTATTATACTGCACTATTCTCTGTGATTGACATTGCACTATTTCTCTGTTTTATTCCCCATGTTTTTATTTTTAATTATTTTATCCCACTTTATGCTTTGCTCTTGCTGCTTGTTTTACACAGATGTTATGTCTTATTTTTTACTGATGTAAAGCACTTTGAACTGCAATCCCCTGCATGAAAGGTGCTATACAAATAAAGTTATTATTATTATTATATTTATAGCCTATAGGCCTAGCGCTTTTCTACAACTCAAAGACACTTGCACGCTTACACATGTCCTGCAATACACATGCTGCAGCTGCCCAGCTACTCACTGTTTGTAAAAGTTAATAAATAGTATAAATAGCATTTCAATAATGTACTTTCTATACCCTGCTTCATAAACAATACTGACATCCCTGTGCTCCTCCGAGTCTGGGGGTCCGGGGATGTGAGGACAGCGCGAGGACACAGACAGGGAGGCTGCTTCACTTCATAAAGGAAATGGTGGTCAATATTAACAACACAGGAGCTAAAACGCTTAATAACCTTCATTACGTGTTAGAGAGAGAACATAAGAACGTTTGACAAAGATGAGGCTGTTAACGGGCAGCAGATCCGCTGTGTGTAGAAAGAGAGAGAGAGAGACGCTGAGCTGCACCGAGCAGCGATCAGCTGATACGGAGCATAGAGAGAGAGCTGCAGTCCGCGGGGCTCGGCCTCCTGTCCTCACAACTCTTATTAATCCCGGTACCGGACAATTGTTATTTGTTCCTACTCGGAACCGAGTTTTGCTTCCCAACCCTGCCACGGTGCTACACTTCCCGCCCCGCCCCCGTCTAACTGTACAGAAAGCGTTGAGATGCATTTCCTTAGGAATCGACAAGCAGAACCGAAACTAACATTTCTAAACGAACAATGGCGGACACGGACAATTTGCGAATGAGTTCTGCCTTTTGTAAACTGAATGTATCAATAATTTGTCAATAAATCGGGGCGAAAAACGTCACTTGTCCGCCGGACAAGTCAATTGAAAGATCTACTTGTCCGATATTGTAAATAACACGTCCCGGACGGTGGGACGTGTACTTTTTCGCACACTGTCAACATGCTCTAACGTTGTATCATAGACTATCTCCACCCTCCATATTTTTATTAAGTTAATATTTGTATGAGCCCCTTTTTAAAACATGCAGTAGAACCCTTAAATGATCTAGACCAGGGGTCACCAACCTTTTTTAGGGTGAGGGCTACTTTAAAAAAATAAAACAAGTCGAGGGCTACTTTTACTCCTCTTTTTTTTTGTTTTTTGCAGTGTATATATTTAGCACATTTTAACATTATTATATGCTGACCTTTAACCTTTGTGTGCTGTTTGGGTCTGTGGGACCCGTTTGCAGTGTTTACTAAAAGAAAATGTTTGCAATTTAATTAATTTAACCTGCTTTATTTGGGGGTGGATCTCACCTCCTCTAGGGAGGTCCTCACCGCCTCATGAGCGTGCATGGAAGATTTTTTTTTTAAATGTTTAAGTGAAATGCATCAATCTGGTGCACTTTGAGCACAACATGAATTGATGGATACAGCTCTCAACACTCAGATGAAAGGGAGCTGTATTTTCAATAATCCATACATCTTTAGAATATGATCACAACAAATAACAAATCATTTAAACTCGTTTATTCTTATCTTATGTTACCTATTAGCATTCTTTCTTTTTCTTTATGCATATTTTACTAACCACTCCCCTTTTAAACTGTTTTTTTTACTGTCCTATAGTACACATTGGAATTATTTCTTACTTTATCTATATTAAATAGATACAGGTGTGCTCTCCCTAGCTCTCTTTCTGTCCGTCTCTGTCTCTCTCTCTCCCTCGCTAGCTCGCTCACTCTCTCTCTCTCTGTCTCGCTCGCTCACAAAGGCTGTGTGCTCCTCCGTGGCGATGACGGATTGCGTTAAAAAATAATAATAAACATATTTGTAAAGTGGGGACACAAAGGTGATTTCGAAAAGTGCGGGGGACATGTCCCCAGTGGAAATTACGCCATGCGTGTGTGTGCGTCAAGTGCAATAAATATATAAGTTACAACACACAGAGTAAAACTCTGCCCCTCATGTGTTGTATAGGCTCGCATGATAGGCTGTGTTCAATGGGGCTGATGTGTAGTGTAGATTCTGCCAGAAGGAAAATCAGCGGGGAGGTGACAAATTGGTTTTCTTCCCGACTGCAACGCTGGTCCCGCAAATCAAGCAAGAACGTGATTGGTCGATATTCATTGTGGGGGTGGGGGAGGGGTGTTATAGAGTTGTAGTAAGTAGATAGAGTTCGCTATGATTTAGGTTTCGTTTATGCATAGGGTAGATTCTTTTAATTACATTTCCTTTTTTGTTTTGTGTATTTTATACATTTTGGATTTGCTTGGCGAGCTATTTTTAGAACATGCCCGGCGGGCGGCTCACGTTGCCCCTGCGGGCGACTAAGTGCCCGCGGGCACTGTGTTGGCTACCCCTGATCTAGACATTACCTGTAACGGTATGTACGAAGTTAAATAATGTGTGCAGAACAAACAGCCGGAGAGTTCATTTCTTCTCTGTATATGATTCTTGAATGCCTCCTTTATCATTTCTATGATTAGTTGTTTGGAGTCATTTCACTGCCTTACAGTGTTATGTTGTCTCCATAGAAACCAGCTGTAGTTGGGTTCTACATGGATGAATGTGGTCTCCAGGGGCAACCCAAGAAGAGCTCAGGATTCTTTGCATTCTTCTTCTTCTGATCATTATTTCTCTTTCTTCCCCTCCGTGGTGTTCAGATCTGCAACTGAGTCTACTGAACCCTGAACCGTGACCAGCGCCGGTCTGTGACTGACCTCCTGACAGGTACAACACACACACACGCACGCACGCACGATCATTTTTTTCATGCGGAGAGGTTGTCCATCTCTGCTCTACAGTAGTATCTCTTAGGAATGTAAAACAAAAACCTGGTAGTTTTCTATTTTCTGTTGTCAAGAAATCCCATGAAAAGGCCAAAACTAACCCTGTGTTATTTCTTATTTTAATACACTCCAACTAACCTTCCGTGTGTGGTTCTCAATAAACAGGGGGGCACTGTAGTCTTTAGCAAACATGACTTAAACCGGAGGACATTTTGTTGCTGGGTACTATTTTTAGCTGTGGATATGGTGCAAGAGTAACTATTTGCATAACGAAGAGGAAAACACTGCTATAAACTACACCAGGCTGTGGCTACACAGGAAGTACTTGTTAATAGTTGTTAGTTATTTTGGCCTTTTCATGGGATTTGTTTTGTATAGGAAAAACTAAATAATATCACCAAATATTTTTCAGGATTTTTAAATGCATTCATTAGAATGTAGTTGACCTCTGTCTTTTTAAAGCTCTGATATGATTAATTACATTTGGATGATTGCTCATTTTTAAATTAAGTTAAAACAACAATATTGGTTTTCTTAGTGATCATTTTCCACCTTAAAAAGCTTGGACAATGTTCTGTGATCCTCCCCATGCAGTGTGCCAGAAATGAATATTTAAACTCATTGTTTTACTTAACACAATATTAATTTTTCTTTTTAAATTGAATATGGTCTCTCCTTATTTACAATATTTTTTCTGCCGCAAAAAGGTTTTATTAACTGGAACCATATCCTACTTAGCACCGGTCTTTTGAATTACAATGCAAGAATAGCAGTTCCTACTACAGCAGTAGTAAGTTAGCAAAGAGACACCCTTTGTTGAAGGCTAACTCCTAAACTGCATTGTGTTCATCCTAACGCACATGTGCATTCAAATGTATTCACTTCCTGTTCGCCATCTATTCCTCTTCAGGTGATCTGTCTTGTGCCACGATGATGTCAGTAGATGTGACCAATCGTAACGGCCCTGCTGCCACGCCTCCTTCTTCCCTCAGCCTCCGCTCGTCACACAACCAGCTGCTGAGCAGTGATGTCATCAACCAAGGCTCAGCCACGCCGCCCAAGTGTCGCAAAAAGTACGCTCTTACCAATATACAGACTGCCATGGGCCTCGGTGAAGCGGTGCCATCTTCCTCCTCCCCATCATCCCCATCGCAGTCCTTAACCCCCAACAATCCCAAACTTGCCAAGAATGGAGTGAACCAGCTCCGTAAAGCCGGTCAGGATCACAACAAAAACACAACCGGCCCTGACTCAGATCCAGAGTCTGAAACTACAGAGGACGACCTCAATGTCAACACAGCTGAGGAAGATGACAGCCACGCTCTCACCAACAATGACAGGGAGGAAGACGTCATCAAGAGAGACGTTGAACTTCACTCGGACGACAGCAGTGATGCAGACCCCGAGCAGAAAACTGAATCAGACACTGACTGTAACACCAACACGAGCGCGGAGCTCAAACTCAACGGCAACACCACAGATTTGGACTTTGACGTGAACATTGAGACAGAGGAGAGCGACGACATCAGCATTCTGTCTGAAAAGGAAATGATGTCGAAGATGAAGATCGAGGAAGACGGAGATGAGGCGGTGGAGGAGGATCAGGACAACGAGGAGAATAAACCTTTACTGATGATAAAAAGTGAATCCCCTGTGATGAAAAACAACGTTTCTTCAGGCCTGGAGCTCATCTCTGACCTCCACTCCAACCTCAAGCTCCTCCAATCAGGTCAGGACGCTCCGGTGCCCCCCCCTCCCTCCCCACCGAAGCATGCCAGCCCAGAGGACACACCCCTGCTTTCTGTGGCCTCCTGCTCCTCCTCTTCCTCCTCCTCTCCAGAGACGAAGAAGGACAGGAGGACCGGGGCAAAGACAGACTGTGCTTTGAACCGCATCCAGAATCTGAACCCCAGTGACGAAGAGTTGAGTTGGACCACCCTGTCCCAGGAGAGCAACTCCCCAGAAGAGACAGGTACACATATTAATTAAAGGTCCCCTATTATACTGTTTTTCATCAATATATCATAGGTCTCAGATATATACAAAACATGTATCTGAAGTGTTTGGCTCCAAACACCAAACAGATCACCCATTGCAGCATCCCATAATCCCCTCTGTTTCAGCCCTGTTTCAAAAGTGCTGATTCTCTGTCTGTTACTTTAGATGAAAATAAGAAGCCCCTCCCCACGCCCCTCTGAGAGATATTTGGTTACAAAGAACACAATGGTGCTCTAGGAGGAGATTCAGGTGATAAGGGGGCGGGTGTTACCTTGGTTGGTGATTGGCTAATGGTTACACAAGCCACAAAATCATTATGACATCATAAAGTGGCTAAAATGTGATCAGCTCATTTTCAGACAGGTTTTTATAGAAATGGATCGGGACAAAAAGTGAAGAATCTTTTTTCCTGAAACTTTCAGAATCTCTTAACACAGAGGGGACACATGGTTATGTATAGAAGACATTAAAACGTGGATTTTGCACAATAGGTGACCTTTACTCAAGAGAGTACACTCCACAGCAACTCACACTTACGGATGCTTGGCATAGTTTTCACTTGTGTAGTGGTTCCACCGTCCTCCGCTGATGACATGTTTCCATTTATGGTGACCAAGTATGTGTGTGTGCGTACGTACGTGTGTGTATGCAGAACTCAGACATAGCTGGAACAGAATAACAAACACTCCTGCCTCCAGTAAATCTCCCAGAATCCCTCTGGGACAGGAAGTGCCCTTGTAACCTCATGGGTGGTTAGCGGGGTAGATCAGCTGCATCCTGTTTCATGCTGTGTCCTGGGCGTGTGTGTGTGTGCCAGGGAAGAGCCATTATGTCTCTATCTTCTTGTAGAGGTGATACTCAAATGAAAACAAAGTACTTTAGCTCCCTTTAATCTTACCTTTCATCATTCAATCTTACTTTTTGTGATATGCAGGAAGCAGAGAAAGCTGACATTTTGTCGGAAAACAGTTAATAAATTAGGAATTGATTATTTCTCTAACATAGTGTTTTATTTGAAGTTTTATCTTTATGTTAAATTAGGTTATTGTCATTAGGACTCCGTTATATCATTTTTGAGAACACAAATGCTTTAACTTAATTACATTTCTAAATATTTATGCGTCATCCCCTTAAAATCCTTTTTTCCTTATGTTTGACGTTACCGTACACACAGCAAGGCGGAACTTTGGGATGAGTTATGTACCTCATGTTTACTTCCTCTTTTGTGGGCCTTTCTGAAACTTGCCTACCTCTGCAGAAGGTCTGTTAAACCTATTGTATTTCTTTGTCAGCATTATGTAAATATCTCGATGTTTAATTGGACACTTAAAACTCTCTGCCTTGTGTTTTCTTGTTAGACATATGAAACACATCCGTCTTCCCCAAAGTAACAGCCCGACCTCTGAGCTGTAAACCATGCAGTGATCCGAGCCGCTGAGCCTCTTCACTTTTTTCTGCTCGCTCTCTGATGACTCATTGTCCCTATTGAATGTAATGCTCCGTCTGAACATCTGTGCATTTCATTTCTCTGCAAGAATGATGACGAGCAGCATGTCCAGAATTGACTTTCCATGTGTTCTTTTGTCCTGATTTCCTCTTGTGCGTTTGCGTCTAAAATTGTATTTTAACTTGTTTTTAACGTTAGTGCAGTGTCTGGTTTAGACATATTATCATCTGGGGAATGGCTGAAGAAGCGTTAAACATGATTCTGGCGTCATTCATTTTGAGCTTATCAATATCTAAGACATAGTCGTCCATACTGCTGCAACCTCCCGTCTCTCTCACATTGACAAAGCAGTGTTGTTTTCCCAGGTGTGTGTCAGATTCCTCTGTGGATGTTGTGGGTTACAGGTCCAATACGACACTGCTTTCACACAGAGGAGCTAAAACACACACACACACACACACACACACACACACACACACACACACACACACACACGCACACGCACACGCACACACACACACACATACACATACACATACACATACACATACACATGCTGAGTGCAGGAAGGATATTTAAAGATGTCTTTCACATTCTCACACAACAACATTAATTTTAACACTTGCAAGAAACACGAGTTGAATGTGGATGTGTGCTGTACTGCAACATGTCAGATTCAGTGTTTTTAGTCCGTCATATGTTGAGCTATTTCTCTGCCCCCCCCATCTACTCAAAACACAACTTATCACCCTCAGAACATCAAGGTGCTCTTCTTTGCTGTTCCTTCTTTGTTGCACCTTCACTAGATATGTTGGATCAAAGGTATTCTTGGGGTTGCCAGGACAACCAAGAGAGGCTAAGAATAGGGTGCAAATGAGGGAGAAATAGACACTAAGTGTGCCAGATATTGTGTTATTCCATGTGCCTGTGTGTATGTTTGTGTTGGGACAGGAAAGGAAGGGCAGGCTTATTTGTGTTGTTGTTGTTGATGTTGATGCTTCAGAGGAAGAACTGACAAAAATCACAGTGTAGCTGCGGGGGAAACCTCCATCTCTCCCACTCTATCTCTCTCACTCCCCCTTTATTCACCCTCTCTTCTCTGCCTCTCTTTTTTACATCCCTGCGTCTCTGCCTCCCTTCTCTTGCAGTGTCCCCCCTCTCTCTCTCTCTCTCTCTCCTCAGTCCTCCCTCTCTTTCTCTCCCTGTATCTCTGTCTGGGGTTCTCTGTTTACTTACAGCACTGGACTTCGCTGTATGAGAGGCAGCTAGCTAACTATGAGGCTGGGGAAAGACTACATGCTGGCCATTGTGATTGTCAATTACGAGGGTAGGTGCATCTGTCGGAGGTTGGCTCGAAAATATAGTATAGGGGATTTTTCAAATGTTGTGTGCGTGTAAGCATATGCACAGGTAGACAGTATGTGCGCATCTCTTTCAACACTGGGGGGAAGTTTGTCTGTAAGGTGATTGTTCTTTACATGTCTATCACAGGGGTCTGGAGTTGTAGCATGCTGTTTGTGTTGTTACTGAATGTGTGTATCAAACTGTTGATGCTGGTGTGTGCATGTGCTGTCAGACAGAACATGTGTGTGTGTTATTGCTCCAGGAGCTCACTGCTCTCCCATCCCCCTCTGCCAGACCCTGCTCTGGCATGGAGCCGCATGCTAACTGAGGCTATCCCTGGCTAACTGCTACGTAGCTTCACTGTGGTCCATGAGCTGCATAGGTGCACGCCAGCTCCTAGACTTAGTGTCAGCATGCTCAAGCTTTTTCTTTTAATTCCACAATTGCTGTGGTGCTCTCAGAGGATGACACTGCTAACTTTGAGACATGATATACGCCTCGAGCCAGTAGCAGCTCTTTCTCTCTCTTCCTCTCTTTATTGGCAGGTAAAATCACTACACCCAAAATGTTGCAAAAGCGTAGAAAAATACAAACAAACAAGAAGAATAAATACGTCTTATAATAATACAGTATATATATATAGTAAACATAGGATACATTATAACCTTGAAGATAGTAAACATATACTTTACAAGTCCCTCGACGCATAGACATGGATAAATGTTGATAATTTATTATGCTTGCTTGATTATATTCATGTGACAAATATTATCTCTCTCCCTCTTAACCTCTATCTTCTTCTCTTCTTGAGCACGTTTCATCTTCATCCAGTAGTCCGTTCATTTGATACTGGCATCTTTTTCTCTGAATCACCATCCTCCCCCTCCCTCACAGCAGTCAGACAATCTCAGGTTCTCTCTGTTGTAGTTTTATTTTCTCTGACCTATTTTGTTTTGGTCATTAAAGACTGCAACTCCCAGAAGGCAGTGCCTCAGTCTGACACCACAAGGGATATCTTTCAAGAGCATATGTGCACATTTTGCTAGGCTTTTTGGGCAATTTCTTATCCATTTTACAAATTGTGTGTGTGTGTGTGTGTGTGTGTGTGTGTGTGTGTGTGTGTGTGTGTGTGTGTGTGTGTGTGTGTGTGTGTGTGTGTGTGTGTGTGTGTGTGTGTGTGTGTGTGTGTGTGTGTGTGTGTGTGTGTGTGGTGTGTGTGTGTGTGTGTGTGTGTGTGTGTGTGTGTTGTGTGTGTGTGTGTGTGTGTGTGTGTGTGTGTGTGTGTGTGTGTGTGTGTGTGGTGTGTGTGTGTGTGTGTGTGTGTGTGTGTGTGTGTGTGTGTGTGTGTGTGTGTGTGTGTGTGTGTGTGTGTGTGTGTGTGTGTGTGTGTGTCAACTCAATCTGGTCCGCCCAGTCGCAGTCGTGGCGACAGGGGGCTGTTTTATTAGCATGGTCAGCAGTTCGAGGAACTCTTTGTGTACACACACGGTCACACACATGCACACACGCTTATATCACCTTTATGAGTTGCAGTTTTTTTTTATCATCTTTACTACATCAATGTCACACACACACAAATATGCCATCCAGTGTGTGTGTGCGTGCGTATCTGAGACCTTCAGATGAGATGACATGTAGTGTGTACGTGTGCGCCTGTATGTATCGATGTGTGTGTTTTCACGATAAATGCTGTATTTGCGCTGAATTCTGTCACTGTCAAATAAGTCATGGTAACAGCCATCTGCTCTCTATGCTGCTGTTGCGCTCGGTTGGGGAAGGGAAGTTTGCGTTTTATGTGAATCCATCCTGAGGAGCCAGCATTTTTTAAATAATCAATCTTTAGTGTTTTTCTGTCTTTTGAATTTTGTAGCTGTATGCTGTGTTCCTTTAGCGTTAGTAGTTTGTCCAGGAATGTATTCATTCTAATCTAAGATTATTATCCTTCACCTTTATCTAGTCGTACATAGAGATGCAAGGTAGGCTTGATCATTGGAAGCAACATGTATTGCTGCAGACCCGGTACATATTGACTTCCTAAAATAGTTTCCATCTCTCCTGTTTTGATTTGTTTTGAGGTCAGTGGTCTTTATGAGAAATACCCTAATATTTGATTTATAAGCTGATACAAAATGAAAGAGAGCAGATGTGTTTTCCAATGGGTTCAGAAGTTTCAAAATTGTAATATATAAAGAAGATTGTAATGTTCTGCAAAATGCAATGCAGATTGCAAATGCATCAGACAGCTGTTTAACTTTTCTAATGTGAGAGTATTGCTTGTATTTTTGACTCTGGGTCGTGATTTCTTTTTTTAAAGGTATTTGTGTGGGTGTGTGGCACGAATACAACAACAGCGTTTAACAAGTTGGACTTGGTGGCGCTCCAACGAAAGACACGGCTTGTTAAATGACAGCAGATGCTGAGTAAACCATCATCTGTTGATATGTTAACTTTAATATAACAGAGGCCATCTTGATCCTATGGTTGAAAACAATAAATATATATAATATCCTGTTGTTTGGGTGTCGTTACAGAGGTGCGTTCATCCATGCATTTGTAATTAAAGTATTATAAATCCTGTTGACATCAATAAACCTTCCTAATATTTGTGTTTTATCCCCAGATATCTGGAGTGAGCAGTCGTTCCAGACAGACCCCAACCTGCCTCCAGGATGGAAGAAGATCACAGACATGGCCGGTATCTACTACTGGCACATTCCTACAGGCACCACCCAGTGGGAGAGGCCGGCCACACACCCCGCACCCCCCGGACAGATGGAGCCCCCGGGCCAGGGCGACCACACCGTCTCCACACCACGGAAACCCTCCCTGGGCTCACTCAGCCCCTCACCCACTCCTGACCTTGAGGTGAGAGACACAATATTGAACGTACGTACTGTCTTTAGTTGTTGCTGTAATTGTCTGTGCTCCGTGCTCAAGATGGTTAAAGTGATGGCAAACACTATGTTGGACTGAAACTAAATGAATCTACACTGTAAAGAGAGGATGAGGAACAATGGGGGAAACTATTTCAGATATCAAGTCAGAGATTCATATTAACAAATAATAATGAAGTGAAACTCTATATTTGTAGTACAATTGGCAACAAATAAATTAGTTTCTTGTGGCAACTGTTATTATGGCCATGATTAGTATAATTGGAAATGCAACACTTTTAAAATGTAAGTCTTTAGTTAAACCTCTGATAGATCAACACAGTGAACAGCTGAAGAAAAAAGTGACTTTAATAACAACTGTGACTATCGTACATTCAGTTGGGCCTTTTTAAGTACACCTACACGAAAATATATATTAACCCAACAGAGTAGACATTTCTCTTCGGGGCACCAACCACAAAAAAAAATCTAAATAAAAAAACATGAGCAGTTACAAAACAAAACACAAAGACAGTACACATTAAAACTAGGACTGTGGCTTAGACTTACTTGGGAATACTGTCAGCACGTGGTCACCTAGCTAAACTAATGCTTGATATATGAGTTCTACAGTAGATCCTGCCTGTCTGAATCCATTGTGTGTCTGCATGTAGTCGAGCCAGGCGGAGATCTTCTTCAGGGGGTCGACTCGCTCCAGCAGCACCACCTCTGACAGCTCCGTGGAGCCTCTCTCCACTCTGGAGCCCACCGTCACCACATGTGGATTTGTCAACAGCTGCTACTTTGTAAGTAACTCACACACGTTTTTTTTCTTCTGTTTTATTGTACTTTCGGTGGTAATCCTCACATTTTGTACAAATTCAGACAGCCGGTTATAGAGAGTGAGACGAAGAAAGGACCGCCAATACTGCAGTCGAGCGGCAGAACACTGAGACAATCAATCAGTCAATCATGGAGAATGATGGAGCCATACGGAGAGAGGAAAGGAGATTGATAGAGAGGAGCATGGTGTAGATAAAGTATTGATCCAGTGAGAAGGGACTGATGGTGATAGATGGATGTGCCAGAATGACCTGCAGACATCTTGACTAATAGCCAGTGACACAAGAGCCAAAATGGCAGACAGACTAACATGGTAGATGTCCTCTGAATTCTCACTATAAAGATGTTTGTCATTCCTAATGCTTCATGTCTCTGTGCTCTCTGTCTCTCCGTAGCCTCGTTCCTCCTCTCTGCAGGGGATGCCTGATCCAGAGCTGCGCTCTCAGCATCTCGAAGATGAAGACAAGGTACGACACTTTAGAAACATTTCCACTTTACCTTCTTTCCCCTTGTGAACTGTCACCACTCTTAAGGTTCCCTTTTAGCTCAATAGCCTTTAGTTATGCTTCAACATCTTTCACAGTGTCTGTAAATGTGTATTTGTGTGTGGCACAGATAGCAAGAAAACCTTTAGCATCTGTATGTGTAAATGACTTTATACGTGTCTACTTGTGTCACATACAGTGCAGTGCAGTCAGAAAGTATTTGGACAGTGACATTCTTTCTTTTGGTTTGGCTCTGTACTTCTGCACACACACAGGACTTGGAACATCTAAACAGTTTGTGAGCCTTCATGGACAAAGAGAGTCTTGTTTTTCAACAAAGCAAACCCTGAGACTAAAGTGCAATATGTCCTCCTACATGTTTATCTTTAAAATATTAACCTGATATACTATTGTGTTCTAGTTTTGTATTTGTTGGATCATTATTGATATTTATTTGTAATGTTACTTCTCTTTTATTGTCTCTGTATCTTGTTTTAGTGGTACTCCTATCCTATAACGACATTGGAATTTCGAAAATAATTACAAGATGAATGTTTTATCCATTTATTATCAACATCAAGAAAAGTGTCACCGTCTAAATGACTTCTTCTATGTCTTTATTGTTTATATTCTACTAATCAAGAATCAATAGATTCTCAGAAGTGATGTGACTGTTCAATAGGGGCAGGAAACATTTTGATTACAGAAATGTTTTGCCAGGTCGCTCCTTATTGCACTTTACTCTGTGTGGAGTCAACTAGTTAGCTAACAGCCCTCTTCTGTCTTTCTTCCCTCCTACCTTTGACCCCCCCAATCTCTGCCCACCACTTTGTGTGTTTGTATTTTAACGCTGTATGTAGAAACCGGTGTGGAGTGAATTTGGCGGAAAGATTGATAGTGAAATGTGGAAGGCAAGTATAATGCACTCACGTCAATGAGTCGTGTTCTTGCTCTATCCTCACACACTCTTTTGAGTGATATATTTTTGCATTATGTGCTCGAGATCCACTGCCTGGGCAGAAGCATGTGTGGCTGATGATTCAACATAATGTAACTGCACCAACCACCGCACTTTGTCATGCCTGATGTGTTCAACTGTATGTGTTACTTGGCTGCAGCAACACACTCATAAGGTTGTTTTTTTTCTTTACTCATGTTGCTAAAATGTTGTCATCTTTCCTTCCTACTGGCACCGATCTGAATGAGTTAAAACACAGTTAACTTTCTTTCCTTTATGCAGCATGCCCCATTACACATAACACACCAACGCCATTTCTCCATCCAGCAAGGCCACCCCGCCCACACGTGGATGCATGCTGGCATACACCGAGTGGGGTCAAGAGATGTACATTTGTCTTCTGCCAGCTTGTGTCTCCATAGCCCCTCTCCCACATGCCCTGAATATTATTGCAGTCAGACATATCAGTGTTAGTTTGGAACAGGAGCCAATCGTGTTTTTGTTTAAGATAGTCAGCAGTGCGGTGGTTAGATGTATGGACATGTGGCACACCACAGTACTGTATGTTGTCAACCCTACAAGGCAAACAGTGAAAATACACATGGGATAATAATATGAATTTTGATAATAAAAGGTTATTTAAAAACATCTGGATAACTTTCCACTGCATCACCACGCAACTATAAAGAACCTATAAATAAAATGACAGGTCTCCTATCTGTCTGGAGTTGTTATGTCGTGTGGCATCAGACTTTAATAAAGTTTTCTTCATCTTAAAACCTGTGTGCAAAGGACAAACCTGTCGAACCCTGACAGTTTGAGCAGACGGTATCACAGGTCACATGTGTGAAAGGGGCTTAAAGGTGGTTGCCTTTTGGTCGAAGATGTGGGTTCTATTTTTGGTGTCATTTTGCACTCTGATCATTTTCCCCGTGTGCATCAGGACCTGCAGGCAGCCACGCTGAACTCTGACCCCAGCCTGAAGGAGTTTGAGGGTGCTACGCTTCGCTACGCATCATTAAAGCTAAGGTGGAATACCTGCACAGACACAACCCCCCCCTACACACACGGACACAAACACCTCAATTGCATTTAGTTGTCAAACTGTCTTTTCCTAGTCTTGCTACTCAATTACATCTTTCCCTCTACTGGTTTGGTCTAGTTATTTTGTTCTAATCTTGTTCTAAATCAGTGTTAGAGTAAATGAGGTCAGACAAAGCAGGATGTTAGTTCTTCTACTCAGGAAATGGCTTGATGTTCTCTATTAGTGTAATGCCTGTAACCCCTACAAGTAGAACAGGGACCTTATTAGTTACAGCTAATGGTTGCAATGGTACTAATAATAACAGTGTTTATTATATACCTACATTATTTGTTTTTAAACCTTTTTTTTCAGGAACCGTCCATCAGAGGAAGACGAGGAGTCCTGCAGGGTCAACATGATCAACTCAGAAACAAAGGTAAGGAGTATTTTCAGTGCATTACGTATCATCCTAATCTGTGGTTTTATACAGGTTTGAATCATTATTCACATTGTTCTGTAGCTATTTTAATCTATCCGTTAAGAAAACATTTAGATACAGTACATTTTACATTTCTAAATGCATGATAAATTAGTTCGTAGTCTGTTGCATTGTGGTCTTCTTGTGTTGCCTTGTAATGCTAACTGAAAACAAACAAAATCAAAAATGACATATATTTCTGAGTTTTATAGTCCTACTTTCAACACTTTAGAATATCACCAAATTCCTAGCAAAAAAAAAAAAAAGTTTAGTCTTCTTATGTCCTAAGCATGGACTGTATAGTCCTAAACCTGTTTATTTGCTGGTGCTTTTTACATTGGCTTTCTGTGCTCTCATCTGAGTGAAGAGAGCGCCTCCAAGTGGTGAGACGGAGAGAAACAGGTCCATGCCGCACCTTTGTGCATTCATTAGAGAGGCCTCTTAAACACTCACAGTTCAAATTCAAATGAGACATTTCAAGTTTTAATCAAGGAGTTATGCTCAATAAAACATCAGTCGGTAGAATGTCATTCCAATTAGGCAGATACCAGGAAATGTCAACACACGGGATAAATACATTTGAACTAATTAAACAGAAAATCAATTATGCACTATTTATCTGATCTGATACGGTCATTGCATTCTTTCACAAACTGCCGCAGATTGCAGGACAGCAGACATACGTTCCAAGGTGTGTGTGGCATTCACATCCATGACTGAACAGATCAAAAGCTTTGCAGATTACAATGTGAAGCCAAAGATCAGCTCCATGACGTTGTGCTGATTTGGCTGTCGATGGTTTTTTCCCTCTGTTTGTTTGTCTGGCAGAAACTCAAAAATCCTTCTCAACAGTGACATTATGATGAATACCAGACACAAACACAGTCAGGCATCTGGACTATAACACACACCAGAGATGTTCACAAGTCTTTTTTTGCAAGTCCAAGTCAAGTCTCAAGTCTTTGGTCACGAGTCCAAGTCTCAAGTCTTTGTGGGGTGAGACTTGATCAAGTCTTTGGTCACGAGTCCAAGTCAAGTCTTTGTGGGGTGAGACTTGATCAAGTCTTTGGTCACGAGTCCAAGTCTCAAGTCTTTGTGGGGTGAGACTTGATCAAGTCTTTGGTCACGAGTTCAAGTCAAGTCTCAAGTCTCTAAAAAAATAAAAGTCTCATCATGTCTCTTCTGGTTGTAATAAGCCTTCTATTGTCTGCTGCTATCCAGTCTGTTAAGAATACTGCACAGCTATATCTAAGAAATTCAAAGCATTTACTGTGTTATTATCACTCCTATATCTATTAGCATACAGTATCAGTACTGATTAGTTGTTTGTTATATGATCGCTTTAAACAGGCTATTGCAATGCAATATGAGGAAAAACATCACACTTTAGCTAAATGCAAACAACTTATAAGCAAAACACTTCAGAATCAGAAATCAGTATCACAAAGGAAAACTGTGTTAAAAGTACTTAAAAGTAAACATTTGTTCTGTGCCATTTGCAACTAAAAAACTATTGCTGCAATATTATCTGAAATATACTGAACTGGTGATATTAAAACATGACCTGTTCCAAAAGAGATATCTACCATTAACACCATTTACCAGCCAAATGCTGGTAAATCGTGCAAGTGGCTGGTACTGTATGTTGCACGCACCAGCCAAAAATAACAATGGCAATCTATTGAGTGGCTGGTAAAATTTCAACATTCACTAGGCTAGCCATTTGGCCAGTGGACAAAAATGTTAAAATTTGACCTCTGCAACCGTATTGTTTAATTACACTGGGTCTCTAATTACATCTTTTAAGTCTACTATAAATAAACATATTCCTCTATCCTCTCACTCAAACCCAGTGTAATGGTAACCTGATAAATCTGTAACATTAACGTTACGTGGTTTTAATGTTAATGTTAAAGGTGGGGTAGGTAAGTTTGAGAAACCGGCTCGAGATACACTTTTTGTTATATTCCATGGAATGCTCTTAACATCCCGATGGCAATGAATATCTTAAGTGCTTTGACAAAAAATCCATAAAAAAATGTCATCTGTGGAAGCTGTAGTACTGTAAAAAGCACGACCAATTATTTTAGCCGGCCCGGCTAAAATAACTGGATAGCCTACCTGCCTGTCAGCCTTCCATCGGGGCACAAACTTATCTCGTGCCCTCATTGGTCATGTGCGCGTTCGTGTGTGTTGGAGGAGGCAGATTTTCTCCGGTTGTGTATTTTCAAATTCTAGCGATCTCGAGCCGGTTTCTCAAACTTACCTACCCCACCTTTAATACGCCAACAAATGGAAAACGCAATGATTGTTCACGAGTCCCAAAACACGAGTCCAAGTCGAGTCCGAAGTCTTTTGAGCAGGAGTCCAAGTCTGAAGTCTCTGTGTGCGACTTAAGTGCACACACACACACACACACACACACACACACACGTTCAATTCAAGAGAAAATATCCCACTGCATTATCAACCTTGGAACGGCCTTCGTCAAGGAGTTAACTAAAACCTCACTCGACAACAATTTCTATCTGTCAGTTTATTTCTTAATGCTCTTAATGTCCTTCATTTTTGTAAAGCACTTTGAATTGCCTTGTGTTGCCTTGCCTTTCAAAAACTTGCTGGACGATTTAACAACCATTTAAAACATAGGAATATAAATTATTCTAATGTTGTGAAATGTGTTTTTGACCTAAAGACCCACCACTGCATATATAGAAACATTGTGTGTGTGTGGGTGTGTGTGTGTGATGTAGCTGCTACCACCTGCTGGTCTGGATCTGTGACAACACTTTCACCAGACTCCTGAAACACAGAGCGATGCACTGTGGGTATTACTGTGTGTGTGCATTCAGCAGATTAGAGAAGTCATCGGTGTGAACGTCCCCTCACTGAAGACACAACGTGTTAGTATGTTTTGTCCCGCTGTATGGTACCAAACTGCCAACTTGTTATCTGAGCATGTGATCCACACTTGAATCAGTTTTTCTTACAACAAACCATGATGTCAGTGTGATGGGGCCTCACTTTGTGTTTCACTCTGACCTCTTTCATCTAGTACTTTCTGAATGGATGGCTGAAATAAAATGAATACTTGATGAGGACAGAGGGATGTGTCTCTCTTCAATCTGTCTCTTATTGACTACAAACATGTTTTGCTATCCTCATCTGTTGTTTTATGTTTTCGCCTTGGTGGAGTCCAAATAGTTCTGCTTTCCTTACAATCCTGCCAGTTCTAACACCCACGGTTTTAATCACCATGTTGTTAAAGTCAGGCAAACAAATACTTATATAAGCCTCATGAAACCCTAAAACCTGCTACTCAGTGTGCAAACAGTTGTAATATGTCTGTAAGTGATGTACTGTATAAATAACAGTATCCTGGCCTGGTGTGTCTTTCAGTGCTTTGCAGTGCGATCTCTGGGATGGGTGGAAATGGCCGAAGAGGACTTGGCACCTGGAAAGAGCAGCGTTGCCGTTAACAACTGCATCAGACAGCTGTCCTACAGCAAGAATGACATCCGAGACACTGTCGGTATCTGGGGAGAGGTGAGGAAAATAGTTGTTGTTGTTGTTGTTATCTTTGCAGTTTTATAAATAGTTACTTTTTGAGAGGGATAGTACTTGTAGAAAACCAGTTAGATCAATTAAATGTAAAGGCGCAGCAGAGTTGAGAGCTAAAGAAGTTAGCCAGGGCAACAGTCTCCTCAAATCTATCTCAAAAGATGGAGGAAGGAGCGGAGAATGAAGAGAGGAAAGTGGAGCGATGTTAGGAAGTCTTCCTCTCTCTCTGCTGTGGCTGGGTTTAATCTGAAGCGACAGAACAGAGAGCGGGAGGGAGCTTCTTCCTCCTTCAATAACCCTTCATCTCCCCCCCTCTTTTTTTAAGGTTTCATTATTTAGGCAGAGACACACACCTCACATGCACACACAGGCAAATATACTTTTTAAGATAAGTCAAAGAAAGCACCTGAACTTTTGAATGACCATGTATTGAGCTGCAGGAAAAAAAGGTGTGTGTGTGTGTGTGTGTGTGTGTGTGTGTGTGTGTGTGTGTGTGTGTGTGTGTGTGTGTGTGTGTGTGTGTGTGTGTGTGTGTGTGTGTGTGTGTGTGTGTGTGTGTGTGTGTGTGTGTGTGTGTGTGTGTGTGTGTGTGTGTGTGTGTGTGTGTGTGTGTGTGTGTGTGTGTGTGTGTGTGTGTGTGTGTGTGTGTGTGTGTGTGTGTGTGTGGTGTGTGTGTGTGTGTGTGTGTGTGTGTGTGTGTGTGTGTGTGTGTGTGTGTGTGTGTGTGTGTGTGTGTGTGTGTGTGTGTGTGTGTGTGTGTAGGGGAAGGACATGTACCTGCTGCTGGAGAACAATATGTTGAACCTGGTCGACCCCATGGACCGCGGTGTGCTTCACTCTCAGCCAATCGCGAGTATCCGTGTCTGGGGCGTTGGCCGAGACAATGGCAGGTTAGTTTGCAACACTTTTTTCTACTTTTAAATATTGAGTTATCCTCTTTTACTGTTTCTATATTAATCATGAGTGTGTTAGATTGTGGTTTTCTCAGACTGCACACAGTGGCTCTAAATGAGCTTTAACATGACTTAGCTGTCAATCATTTCAGTGTTATTAACCAAACATGACACCGTGAGGCTTTTGTGGCTCATGTTTACATTTTCAATAACTTGAATTGATAGATTAGTCACTTATTTAAATGAAGCCGATGTTCAGTAAAAGGTCAGGGTTACAATTGAGGGCAGCAGGCGAGTGCTGTGGTGACAGGCAGGGGTTAATGATTGATAATGAAGGAAAGCTAATGAAATATTAATTCATCTGTACAAAGGAGAGCATGAGAGGGAGAATGGCCTTTATCCTGCCTCGCCACAAATCCCCGGCTCGCTGTCGGTACCTTGGCTTTCACCCATAGAGCTTTCACCTCAGCGTAGCTCAAAGTGTGGTGCTGCTGCTCGGCCACCAGCAAAGGGCGCTCTGCACTGCTGCTGAACGCCTGAGAAAAGGCTGAAAGCGAGGAAAGGCTGAAAGCTCTTGGCATATGCAAAACTGCAGAATTCTGTTGCCTCAGGGATCTCGGTCTTTCTCTCACACACACACACACACACACACACACACACACACACACACACACACACACACACACACACACACACACACACACACACACACACACACACACACACACACAGCAGTGTATGTTACAGTATCTTTATAGAATCACCCAGTCAGATCAAAGGACCCCCCCCCCCCCCCGAGTTGTTTTCCACCATCTACATATAGCAGGAGAGTTGCAACAGTGGGAATATGTGAGCTGCAGCAGAGGGAGGAGGAGAGATGGGAGGGAGGGCAGTCGAGGGGGTTTTGGCAGTGAAGAGGGAGAGGGGGATGAGGCTGCCAGAGGGGGAGGTATGGTTAGTGCTCACTGGGTGTGGAGCGGACAGGTTGAGGAGTGTGTGCCTGCAGCATCACCAGGGATAGATGGTGTGCGGGTCTGAAGACGCTCCTAAAGGTACGATTACCTGACAACATAGAAAAAGAAACGGCTGTGAGTATATTTACATATCTTTATCTTACTTTGGAACCATCACTTCTGCTGTTTTGTTTTATTCATAGTAGAACAAGAGAAAGATTACAATGAGGCCTCAGTCTGTAGGGGAGGTTGATGTTTAGTTTCTTATCCAGGGTGAGGGGTGCATGTCACAATTTGACTTCACAGGTGGAATGCAAAATTCATATTGTGGTCTATGTGTGGTGGTTTCCCCGGGGGTTAAATGTGAATGGATTACATGAATAAAAGACTCGTATTCACCTGAATCAATTTAATTTTTATTTTTTTATATATATATAATTTTATTTTAATTTCTACTGAGCGATTTAGGGTTCGAATACACTCTAAAACATCATTTCCATTTGTTTAAAATATTTGTTACCAAAATTCCTCCACAGTTTAACATTCAGATACTCAGGATGTGTATGTAGGAGTGCAACACATAATAATAGCCATTTGCACTAATTTGTCGCATATCTGTGGCAATCGTTTTGGGGCTGTTTGGTTGAAATATATGAGCAACTAAGGAATTTGGAGCCTGGTTGGAGTAAGGAGTTTCCCTCCATCGCTCTCCCCCTCTCACTCTCTGTCACACACACTTCTACCCTTGGGACCCTTGGATTGGTTGTGTCAGGACAGAGCGGTACCCCGGTGCCTCCCCCTCTCCCCATGTGCCATGAAACTCATTATCGCCATAGAGATTACAGATTCCCACAGCAACCTTGACATTTTCAGGGGCGTCTGCATGATGATAAGATTATATTTGAAATGAAACCTCACCCCTTTCTCCCTCTCTCTTTCTCCCACTCTGTCTTTTATCTTCATCTGGGAATTTTATCCTTCCCACATATTTCCGCTTTTACATTTATCGTGTACAATGTTGCAGTTCAATACCAATTTCCTGTCCCAGTATTTCACTTTTCTCCTCTTATATGACTTCCTCTAACTCACTTCTCTCTCAGTAACTTCTGTTATGTGGCTTTGAGAAACTGCCAGTCTATTTCCTTTTATTTCTTTAAGGAAACACAAACCTTTGGCAGCCAATTAAAGCTAACTGCGCCCATCCACAACATCTCTCTGTCCTGCTGTTCTTCCATCATCTCTAATACCTTATTCAAATGCTGTCAGTAGCTTGAGAGATATTGTAAATATAATAAGTATGCATAACAAACTGCGTTGCTGCCTCCCTTCAACCCACTTGCATTATATATTTTCTGCACTGCTTTGAATAAGTAATAAAAGGCACAGACAGAATATGTAAGTCATTGTGTTGGTGTGTGTTGGAGGGGCTAAAAGTGTCTTATCCCTACTAACTTGCTTCCTTTCCTCCCTTGCTTCCTTGGACACAGAGAGAGGTAAACACATTCCTTTCTTTCAGTATCTCTCCATCATGTCCGTCATTCCTTATTGTTTAATTTCCTCTGCGTCTCAGTTTTCTCCACTTCAAAGTGGATCATGATGTACTGAAGCTTTGTCTACGCACATTCACAGATGTAGGGAGAGTACGATGACCTCCTCTGTCCTTGTCTGTCTATAGGCATTTTTTGAAATATACACACACACACACGTAATCACAAAAACACACAAACACACAAATGGGAATCTTTTCAGGAGACTTTCCCCTGAGGAGCTGGACTCAGAAATCTTGTTAACCCCCAGGCCTGTGTTTCCTATTGCGTGGCATATTGAAGCACACAGCTTGAAGGAAGTAATTTCGATTTGTGTGCATTTCCTGCTGACATAAATCAACGTTTGTGTGTATGTGTGTACGAGCGTGTGTTTGAGTGTGCGTGCTTTACAGGTTTAATGTGTTGCAGCTTCATTCCACTTTCCCTCCGGCTCCCTTTCCTCTTTGTTTTCATTCCCTCTCTTCAGCGGGCTTAAATAGTTTTCGGCTCCACTGGGCCCAGGGGAAAGTTCTTCCCTGCTGTCACTCAGTCAACTCTCTCTTGTATCCCGCTGCTTTATTGATCTCTAGGGTCCATCGACCTGCATGCATGTGTGTGTGTGTGTGTGTGTCCTGTATTCATCAGACTGATAAAGGTCAGTTCATCGTTCATCTGTCTCCAAATGCTGTCAGTCTTGAAACTGAACACACAAACCCAATGACACGCATACAATTCTCTTGTCTCTGAGTAGAACTGAAACTAGTCCAACCATCTCTTGTGTCATCTTCATCACCCTGGTGTTTTTTCCTCTCCCTGTTCCTTTTTGACACTCTGTTTTTCTCTTTCCCAGGGACTTTGCATATGTGGCGCGGGATAAAAACACCAGGATCCTGAAATGTCATGTGTTCCGCTGTGACACGCCAGCCAAAGCCATCGCCACCAGCCTGCATGAGATCTGCTCCCGGGTGAGTGCTTCAGACCAGGTTTGGATTTGGCAAATAGATTCAAATTAAAATGCATTTTCTACTGACCAGGAATGTCGACGATCAAACTAAAACCCAACAAACGGAATTGACAGCCATTATATTTCATAACATTTACTCAATCACAAGTAGATGTTGTACCTGAGACAGAAAATATTCAAATTGTCCAGCCTCAAGATGATTTGTTTTATCATGTGTTCTTTTTTTAATGTTTTTTATGTACTATTCCACAACCGAAGCAAACATTATAATATTTGCAGAGAGTATCTGCAGTCCTCAAAAGTCTAAAAACTCTACATTTCACTCAAAGTTTATTTCGCCTAAATCACAGTTATCAGAGAGCTCTCTTTCTGTATTCTGTATTTCTGTATTCTGCAAATGTATTCGTGGATGAATACAGGAGAATGCAGACGGGTCTCAAAGAACCGTATTCAAACCATGTTTCTTATTGTGTCTGCTTCATTCACCGAACTCGCTCGGAATTAATGGACTTTCCTTTTGTTCCCAGTAAAACACATTTATAGCTTTGGAAGTCCAATTCCGTGTCGGAGAAGATCTTTAAATCCCCTCTTTATTTATGTAGACTCATAATTTGGTGTCGAAATCAATTCCGTGTAGCATTAAAAAGGGTTTTTAATAACTTCAGCTTCCCACAGACACTTTGTGATGACCATTGACTTGAACAGTGTGTCCCTGAAGTGTCTTTAGTTAGAGGAAAAAGGTGGAGTTAGATGCATTTGTCGTCCTTCTTATCGTTCATGCTAACGCCGAATTTCTCACATTTTACTTTCAACACAGTATGTGGTAGAACGTGTGGAAACTTCACACTAAAAGGATGAACAAAGAAAGTGGCGAATTGTTCACAGCAGGGTTTGTTGAGCTGTTGATTCGCTGTGATAAACTCTCTGATTAACGACATGTTTTATTTGTGTGTGTGTGTGTGTGTGTGTGTGTGTGTGTGTGTGTGTGTGTGTGTGTGTGTGTGTGTGTGTGTGTGTGTGTGTGTGTGTGTGTGTGTGTGTGTGTGTGTGTGTGTGTGTGTGTGTGTGTGTGTGTGTGTGTGTGTGTGTGTGTGTGTGTGTGTGTGTGTGTGTGTGTGTGTGTGTGTGTGTGTGTGTGTGTGTGTGTGTGTGTGTGTGTGTGTGTGTGTGTGTGTGTGTGTGTGTGTGTTGAAATAAATAGACAACACGACTCTATCGGGGGGAAATTACTTGAGGTTTTCTTGAGCCATTTCGACTTTTTCATCTTTTTTTTCCCTCCCTCATCCTATTTTACTATCACACATTTTTATTTTTGTCTCCTCCCCTGTGTCTCTGCCAAGGAATACCAAGCCGCTGGTTTTTTTCCACGCCATTTCCTGATATTTCTGCTTATTGCCCTTCTCTCTCCGTCTCTCTCCCTCCCTCTCCCTCTCTCTCCCTCCTCCAGATAATGACAGAGCGAAAGAATGCCAAAGCGATGGCAGGCTCTCTCCATGACAGGATGCAGGCAGGACTAGATCTCCCTCTACAAGGTAGGTGTCAAACTGTACCTCTGTCAGCCTGTGTGTGTGTGTGAGATGTGACACGTGACGTACATCAATAGACGCAGAGAAGACATCACCTCTTTGGCACACTCTATGCATTTAAACTGGTCATTAGTCTGAGCTGAAAGGGTTGTCATCCCAATGTCCTCTGTTAATGCTTCAAAGTCAAGACAGGTTCCAAACATCTGCATTTAGAGGTTTGATTCATAAATAATTCATTTTAGAGATACTTCAGTGTAACAAAAGAGCCACAACCATCACTGAGTTTGGGCCTTACAGGCACCCTGTGGAGTTTTCTTGTGAACAGAGAAAGGTTAACGTCTGCTGTTACCGACCAGAACACACTGTGTTTTTGAAGCCTGATCATTCTGTTGAGTGCACATCCTTCCCCTGTCTTTTTATTGAATCCTCTGATTCTAATCATCCATATTCAGTCGCTTCTTCTTTCTTGGCTTCGGCTCTTTGCATCTTATATGTGACCTGCTCTATCGAAATCAGTCGCATTGACCCGAAGACACATTTTGAGTTGTATATACTGTTGGAAAGAGGACATTCCCAGCTTTCTAATGATATCAGGATTGTTGTTGTACTCCAAATATTAAGCGAAATATGTCACATTATATAATGACTGTCATCGAGTCCTCATTTTGAGAAAAAAGCCTTTAAAGTTTCCTCTTCTCTGGAATCCATCGATCTGATTGATTATTAGTGGAGCAAATTATCAAAATACTACGGAGGGAAGATATTTTCATTTGGAGGGGAAGCTCGCGAGTGTGTTTTTGCGTTTGTGTGTATTGTGTTTGTTTCCAGGGGAAAACACTCATGAGAAACACAGGCTGTTGTTGTGCCTGCTGTGACGTTAAGTTACTCCGTTCTCCGCTTGTAATTATGCCGTTACAAGCTTCAACGTTGTATTTATCATCTGAATTTGCCGAAACAAGTTTAATATTCTGAAAGCCAAGACTCTGTTTAATTGAAATCAGATGAAAACAAACTGTAAAGGATCCTGCCGTGTTATCTATGATTACTATACTCTTACATTCATAATGTCAGCCGGAGGGAGGGGGGGGCGGCGCTGCTGGAAGAGCAGATTGCCAGTGAGAGGTGTCATCTTCCCTTTACAAGCTTCAAAAATGTATTTATCGTGTGATTTTGGAAATAAAAGTTTCATATTCTGAAAGCCAAGACTTTGTTTGTTTAAAATCAAACAAAACACCCGAACCCTGAAAAAATAGTTTTTTACGTAAATCCACGTTTATTCTGAAATGAGCCGTTGCGACTTCCGACTGATTTCGATAGAGCGGGTCACATATTAGTGCCAGCTGGCAATCAGTAGAATAAAGTGAAATGAAGCAGGCACCCTCTCTTAACCTGTTGAACCCCATCGACCCGCCCCTGGGGGGGAAAACGCATCATCTGCAGGAAACAGCGTCTGAGGGTTTCTTAATATTTAATAAACTATGAATGTTTTATATCCATGTAACGGGAAGAAACTCAGCTAACTGATCTTTTTTTTTTTTTTTAAACCCACAAAGCCAGCGCTGAGCCTATGAATTAGCCATGAGCGAAAAATGCTAATAGCGTTTTGCGCATAAACTCACTCATAACACCCTTAAACGCAAAATGGCTCACCTTTGTCATTGTCAAGTTTGTATTTTGTTGGTCGAACGCACTTATTGTAAGTCGCTTTGGATAAAAGCGTTAGCTAAATGCAATGTAATGTAATGTCTGGTCAAAAGTGGTCTTCAATGGCATTAAAACGATAACAACGCTGCTGAAGTTAATCCATAGGTTAATCCAATGTGTCTGTGTCCCTTTGAAATGATTTCTGATAATCCATAAGCAATAAACCTGCTTTTCCGTTTCTAGATGTCAGAGCGAGAGATAGGTTCGCTCTGATGCAAACCTGCATGCGCAAAGCCCCCACCTTCTTTTGTTAACATGTGTCTGTATGTGGAAATTCCCATTTGATTCTATTGGTTCTAACGGTCAAAAAGAGATGTCAATCACCAAAATCGACCAATGGGTTCCAGAGAAACGGAAAAAACGCCCATTTCCACGCAGATCACCCCAGAGGTGGAGTTTATTTTGCTAAACCTCTCTAAAAAGATCAAATTTCACTTGTTTTGCATCAATCTTAATACAGGGTACTTATTATATGTTGTACTTTGGATTTCTAAAGCTTTTAGTCTACTAACCCATCATCCAAGGTTAGTTTTCACTATAAGTAAAATATTATGTTTGGACAGACACTATAATTTACAGTTTTTTACTATGTTCAATCTGAATTTTCTTTAAAATAAAAAACATCTATATTGATTCTGACTTTTCTACATCCAACTCACAGGTTTATCATTGCTTTGAGAAAAAAGATTATTAATGTAACCCTTTTAGAAGGGAAGATATTTGTTCTGGGAATGTCATTTTCGAGCCTGAGACCTGAAAAACAGGCTTGGGGTCTAACAGGTTAAAATCATTTCTTGTTAGCTCTACTTATGGTCAAACCATCCACAGGGAAACTTCTGAGAGTTTCCGCAGGTTACCGATGTTGTGCTTGATGGTCCAGTGCCCCAGCATAATGTGCAAGGATTCAGTATGTCACATTTTGAAGAGTCGAGCAGATGGGACAAGTAGCAAGCCAACAGATGCTGGGGGCAGAAAGTAAAACTTTGGTGGCAGGAAATAATGCTGGAGAGCAATGTTGAAGAGATGGGTATGCTTAAACATATACTGTGTATATATATCACATAATATACAGTAGAAAGTAGACTTGTTTTTTGGTATCTGGGCCCTTTTTCTATTTCATTTCCCCTGCAGATAGAAACCCCTCAGTGTAGACAGGTTCTCAGCTGCGGGGACCCTACATGAAACTGCCATTGCGTCATCTTATGCGTGACGCTCACTAAATCCTTTGCTACCAAACAGATGAATATCTACACTTCATATTTGTACTGCGTGGTCTTGTAGGCTGCCTTCAAAAAACATTTAGTAAAAAAATAGCTGTCACTATTGTCAGGTTAAATATCATGCTGGTTGAGCTGCTGACAATTCTCTCTGACCAATCAGTGGTCAGTATTTTAACTCCACTACTGTTATCGAATCAGTCGCTTGTGGTACCAAACAAATTAACAAGGTACTATCCACAACTGTAAATGTATATAAAAAAGAGCCAGTTAAGTAGAGCGCTGCGCAATAATGCAGTGCAAATGCGACATTAGACTGGTTTTCTAATTTGGTAATAAACATTAGGACAACAAGCTTCTTGCTGTCATCACTCAGTTTTCGCTCCCGTTGGCTCTCTGTCACTCTGTCAGAGAGAAAAGGGATTGTCTGTGCTGCACTTTATCATTTATATTTACTGGTGCTTGGCGAAGATGCAGCATCAGTCCAGCAGACCGAACAACGGTCCAGCCCGCTGCCGACAGCTCCTCAAATCAAACGCTGCAGTGCCGGCCTTAAAATCCCTTCAAAAACTGCAACTAATTCAGAACGCTGCTGCCAGAGTCCTGACCAAAACAAGAAGAGTAGAACACATCACCCCAGTTCTTAGATCTCTGGACTGGCGTTTTTTTACAATTGTATTGCTAACTTATAAAGCAATAAATGGTTTGGGAACCCAATATATGTCGGACATGCTGCCCTGTTACGAGCCACACAGAGCTCTGAGATCATCGGGGGCGGGCTTACTCATTGTTCCCCAGCTCAGAACCAATCACGCCGAAGCTGCTTTTAGTTTGGACAAATGGAACAAACTTCCAGAAACCCTGAGGTCTTCACCAACGCTGAGTTCTTTTAAGTCCAGGCTAAACACCTTATTTTTTTCAGCTGCTTACCCAGAAGTGTCTTACCTTGTTTTAGCAACTACTGTATTTACAATGTTGTTTTGAAACTATTCTGTATCTCTTTTATGCATGTTTTTTATGAATCTGTTATTCCATTGTGTTTATTTATTGTGTTCCTTTCTTCTGTCTTATTATGTGTTGATGTAAAGCACTTTGAAATGTGCTATATAAATAAACGTACCTTACGTTTAACATGCCATGAGGATGGTAGTATCCAGGTATTTTCTCTGAAGGCCACATGTAGGAACCTTCTGTACATGTGCATTGTTGCTTACGTGAAGTTAAATATTTGTTCTTGGAAACACTTATGTGTGTGTGGCTTCTCCCCAGCAGAGTTCCCCACCCCAAAAACGGAGCTGGTTCAGAGGTTCCAGGTGCTCTACCTGGGGATGGTGCCTGTGGCCCGGCCAATAGGTGAGTCTGATCCGCAGTACTCCTGCAGACTGGAAGGAGAGGCTAAGCACATGGTTGGTGGTAACGTTTATGTTAATGGTCCAGCTTAAGGAAGGGTTTTAATGGTTGTTGTTTGTTTGTTTCTAACATGCTCTGCTGCAGGCATGGACATACTGAACGGAGCTATAGACAGCCTGATGGGATCTTCAAACCGAGAGGACTGGACCCCGGTGGACCTCAATGTAGCAGATGCTACTGTCACCATCAGCAAAGAGAAGGTGAGACACATCTGCTGTAGCCAAACTGCTTTAAATACAATATGCCAAATAGATTTGACAAAAGAAGGGCCTCAAATACAGACTGTGATTTAATTACTTTTATGTTTCAATCCAAAAAGCAATTTGTTGGATTATAGCAGTATGTTGAAAGCATCAGACAGGCAGAACTGAGTACATTATAGATATGTTTGTAATGTCTATGATATCCATTAATCCAACACTTGTTTTCGATCAGGACGAAGGAGAAGTGCTGGTGGAGTGTCGTGTTCGTTTCCTCTCTTTCATGGGCGTTGGGCGAAACGTGCACACGTTTGCCTTCATCATGGACGCTGGCAGCCATCGTTTCGACTGTCACGTCTTCTGGTGTGAACCCAACGCTGGACACGTGTCAGAGGCCGTACAGGCCGCTTGTATGGTGAGTCACTGAGCGAGAAAACACAGAGCTGACAAAACGTCTTTTATACATTAAGCTAACTCTCGCTTTAGTTAAGGAGTAAATGTGTTTTTAATTGTGCAAAGTTAGATTGTAGGAAATGTAGATTGTGCGTATTTCTTAACATTACTATGAATGTCTGTCACTTTGGCCTTACCTTATACTACATGTATAACATCGTATTAACAACAGCTCACCTTATAAGAAGCTTTTCACTCCTAATTGATCAAATGCAAAATGCTTTATGTTGCGAATGCTATATAAACTAAGATCAACAGTTACAATAAGTACAGAGAGTCAAAGACATTTAAAGAGTGAATGTCTTTGCCCGTAGCTCAGTTTAAGCTGTGTTTCTACAGATGTCTTTTTTACTGTCCAACCTATATGGTCCATTCAGGTTGTAATGGGGCCCTGTGTTATAAAAATGCATTTAAATCAAAAGAAGCCATCTTAAGGTAAATAAGTGTGTGTTCAGCATCAGTTGGAAGGAGAATGCCCTTGCAAGTACAGGTTTTCAGTTTTTACAAGTTGTTTTAAAATATATTACACATTGTTTCCTGCTTTACAAGAAAACATTTAAAAAATGAATTAGTTCATTGAATACATTACCAGTGTAATATACTCATAATACCTCTCAAAATGTTTTTATTTGATCATTATAATGTCAGTGATTGCAATCCAGAATGCCCTGGGTGGTGTTTCTGCTCAAGTGCAGCCCATTAGTGGAGATAACTCCTCTCCCTGCCTCTCTGCTGCGGCTGAGTCACAAGATTAGTGGACTGCTGGCCGGGCTATTGATCACACATCAACTCTGGAAATACGGACACACACACACACACCACACTCTCACACACACACACTCACACGCACACACTAAAACTGATTCACGTTGACAAGACTCATCAGTCATTACTATTGATCACAGCTAGCGGCCGGCGGTCCCTGCTCTCTCACCTTCACAGCCGTATACTCAGCAGCTGTAACTCTCTCTTATTTACAACGTCTCTCTCTCTCTCTCCTCTCTCTCTCTCCCTCAGCTGCGGTATCAGAAGTGTTTGGTGGCTCGCCCCCCCTCCCAGAGGGCATGCAGCTCGCCGCCCCCCGGAGACTCTGTGTCCCGCCGGGTCTCGACCAGCGTGAAGAGAGGCATGCTGTCTCTCATCGACACCCTCAAACAAAAGAGACCCGTCACAGAGTTGCCGCAGTAACAAACTGTTAAGCGCTACCGACTCCCTACCACAACCCCAAGTCACCATGGTAACTAGTCGCATTGCTGCCAAATACCTGTCGCCACCACAGACCCCTGTAACCATGGAAACCCAGTAAACCCAAGGGTTTGGGGAAGCCCTGTCACAATTCCTTCACTTCTTCAGACTGAAAAAGGAATTTCACCTCAAGAGTTTTTCAAGCTCTTGAGAGGAAATTCAAATCTGTTTGCTCGTAAAAAAGGAGATGAACAAAGACTTATGGAGAAGAAATAAACCACAGAGAAACACCCGAGTGGAGATCTTTGGTGGTGATTGTGTACATAGGAGTAACTCTCATCCCCCCCCACAGAGGAGCGAGGAGAAGTAGGAAGAGCTCCTTCCAGCACGTGTGATGCTGCAAACTGCTGACCTCTCCATGATCTAACTGTATCCGTGTCTGTGCAGCCAGCATGACCCCCCTCCCATCATGCACCTGGTTGTCCTGTTAGTCTGTAGTGGCGTGTCCCCCTCTGTCCCTCTTCGTCGTTGTCCTCAGTAGACTGAAATGGAAAGAGAATCCGGGAAGCCATCGCGTCTGTAGTCAAATGAAAGAAGCAAGTACAGACTAAAGAGAAATGTCAGTCTACACACTCATACCTGTTCAACTAACCTGCATGAACTTTTAATAGAAACAATATCAATACACTGCTGCTGCTTACAGAAGGGGTGATCGAATCCGAAGCCACTTCCTGTCTTCTTCCTTTGTTCCTCATAGACGAGATGTGCAAGAATCGGCCTGGAGGGTCTAAAACGAGCGGTGGCCTTTCACCCGAAACATCCTTTGCATACTTCCTGTTTACCTGTTTTTATTATTTCGTTATCCCTTGGAAAGCAACAGACGACAGCCATAATGAAGGAAGAGACAGGGACGGGCAAAGTGTTGCTCTCTGCTGCTCCAAACACAGGAAGTATCGGCATGCTGCTGCTGCTGCTCATAGGAACACATGCTGGAGGAAATTTGACAGAATATTTCTCTAAATCCCACCTCAGTTCCATTCCTCAGAGACTTCATGTCCACTAATAAAAAAGGGGGTTGGCAACACAAGAAAGGCTTAATCCTAAAAAGACGAGGACTGGAGGAATGAGTTTTGTACCTGGGTCTGGTGCCAGCTGAGAGGCGGGTTTCATCTCCAGCTGTTTTTGGAGAGGAAAGTCAACCGAGAGACATGTGGACTCGGACTAACAGGATCTCCTGGGCTGCCATCTGTCTGTCTCCAGGGTTACGCTCACTTGAATGCGCCTGCTCTGTTTTCTCAAGATCACTTGCTTTTGGTTTGTATTCTGACATTTTTCCCACACAAATCTCAATTCAACACTGCTAGCTCCTTATTAGCACGTATCTGATTAGCTTGGATGTAAGGTAATAAGTGTGGACGTTTATTGCAAGTAAAAAACACATTAAGCTGTAGATTAGAGTATTTAAGCAGTGAGTGCCATCCTTATTCCAATTGATTCCTATGATGAGGGAAAATGTACAAAAACACCACTCGTTAAAAATCTGTCAGAGAAACAACACCTATACACAGTGGTTGTCATTTTTTTGAGGTAGGACGAAGTTTCCCAGTGCCCCACTGATGGTTTTTGTAAGAGAAAGAAACTGTGGACACATCTTATTACTGAACTTCTATAATTGACCATCTGCCAAACCCCTCCTTTTTTTGTAAACAGCATCATGTGAGGAAGTGAATCTTGACAGGTGGCAACAGTATCTAAAGGGGACATCTGTAAAGTGTCTTGTCGTCTCCTTTTCTTGCCCCAGGTTTTAAAACTCCACGGTTAACCTACATGTGTTGAAGGAAGCAGGAGTGTACTTGAGAATGTGATGAGAAAACACAGCCACTTCAACTTTATTTTGTCACAAGGATGTTGAAATGTGAATGAGATGACAAAATGAGCGTGTACATAATATCAGTTTAATGTAACATTCGGCATTAATCATTGTGATAAGCTATCTTTTTTTTCTTTTAAATATCTGTAGTTTTCTATTTTCTTTTAATGAAATGCCTTTTTTTGAGAGCTCACCAAATGGCCAAAGTGTAAAATACTGATATACATTGTTGTAGATAAGAAAATTACGAGAGCTAATAATGAAACGAGGAGAGGCGATTGGACATTTTCACAGTTGTCAATTACGTTGATACTGAATTTAGCAATTATCTATGCATTCTTTTGATCTTCTCGAGAAATGGAAAGTTGTGAAAAGCCTTGCATGCCCTTGGACGGTTGAAAGAACGACTGTATGTACTGAACAGAAATATTTTTTATTTTATTTATTCTATTTTATAAAGGTATATACTGATTTTATTAGTTGGGGCGAGTAAAGTCTCTTGACTCGGTGTCATTGTCTCAGTCCCTGGTTAAATCACAATGCAACAAGCAAGCTTCGCAGAAAAATAAATACATCTTCACCTTGTACAGCGCACTGAGAGCTGGGAGTGATGATGGTGATGGTAGCAACGGTAGTAACGTGTGCACTCCCAGTGTCTCTGTCAGGCTCACACACATGAACAACACACACACACACACACACACACACACACACACACACACACACACACACCACACACACACACACACACACACACACACACACACACACACCACACACACACCTTTCCCTCAGATGGATGTGTTGCTTCCTTTGCTGCTCACTGATTTGTACACTTTATCGATGTAATCAATTGTGAGAATAAACAGCATTATAAAACAGAACTAGTGGCTTCCTTTTTGATTATTATTTGGACAAATCTATTTTCTTCTCGTACTTCCCACCCCATACATTTTATAAATTCACTAGATGTTAGAATATATAAATGGGGTTAAATTAACATTGATACTAGGGCTGCTCAATTTAATTTTAATCGCAATTACGATTATGACGTGCAACGATTACGAAAACAACGTAATAGAAATAAAACGATTATTTTTTAATTTTTTTTAATTTGTTTTTCAGTTGAATTATACTTAAATTTCAGGGTAATCAACTGTTAAAAACATACTGTTCAAATTTTTTTTCTCCAATAAATGGATGTTTTCAAAGTAAATAGATAATCGTTTTTAATAATCGTGATATCAATTATTGACCCAAATAATCGAGATTATGATTTTTGCCATAATCGAGCAGCCCTAATTGATACACATAAGCTGAACATTGGTATTTTAATGACGTCATTTGAACTACTATACCTTTATAATTATACAATTCAATGTTTTTTTGTTATATCTTGAATGATCACTTCAGCAGCAGTATGTACATTTTTGTAGTTTTAAGAAATACCAATAGAGATGTCAATATGAGTAAAACTTCTTTAAAACATATTTTTCATACATTTTTATTTTTCATAGTTAACTAACAATACAATAATATTTGTCTTGGTTTTAAATCATTTCAAATAATTAACTTGGGAGTCCATTATGATTGACTGTAGTGTCAGAACTTGCCATTATTGTTATTAACCACAACATCAGTGTTCATGATCTCTCTTCTATAATCCAGGCAGATAGATGGAGGAAGAGGATGCACATATTTGGGCGCGCTGAGAGTGGGTGGTCCTGGTGGGACGCTGACTGAGGGAACTACCACTTCTGCTGCTAACAGAGCTGCAGGAAGCAGAGCAAATGGGTGGCAGGACAACATCTGTATGCGTCAACACTTCCTCTGTCGCCTCCTCTTCCTTAGGTCTGATATTTCCGCTGACCTTAAACGGTCTTTCTGCTCTCACTGTATGCTTCAGTGTTTTCTCTGCTCCTTCAGGCTCAGGGTTGAGTCTCTGCACCTGCTTGGAGGCTGCAGGTGGAGCAGAAGGGGGGGGGCTGAAGACATTCTGCTGTGATTGGATCGTTGCATTGTTACTCAGCTTGTGTGCGAGGGCTGTGATTGGAGACAAGTGTCTGGAGGGTTTAGCAGAGGATATTAACGTCAGGGTGAGACGAGGTATTCTTCTCTGTTTAGTCTTCGTAGGGTGCCTCTTGTGATGTGATTGGCTGACTTTGACCTTATCTGATTTCTTCTTGTTGCTGTTAGGCTGGTGCTTTGGGGCCTTAGTCCTGTTGGTTTGTTTTGTTCGCCCTTTGACCTTACGCTTACTGCCTTTAAGCCCTTTCTTCCTCTTTCCTCCCTCGTCTTCTCCCTTTTCCTCCTCTACATCCTTACCTTTCTTCTCTTCATGTTGTGAAGGTGCGACAGGCTTTTCTCCCTCCCCCAGCTGACCCTCTCGGCCCGAGGGGGAGGAAGGTTTGCTGCTGGCTGACGCGGCTCGATTCTTCTTGCTTTTCCCCTTTTTATTAGTCTTTGATAGTTCAGGAATGATTCCACCCAGGAGGCCTTTAGCCGCTGCCCTTGCCAGCACATCGTGGACTGTTTCTACCTTAGTGGGATCCGCCTGAAAAAACAAGGGCAGCTTAAGATTTGATGTGAAGACACAACACATTAAAACAACAGGTCTCTAGGGTGGCACCAAGGAGACCACAAAACACGACGCTGAAATGACTAATGAGCCACGGCCGTAAAATGTTAACCGGAGGAGGAGGAGGAGGAGGAGGAGGAGGAGGAGGAGGAGGATTTATATCCTGAGAGAGCAGCCACTTATCTTTTCTCTGCCTGTGACTTTGAGCCAAATGCTAACCACATTGTCAGCAAGCTAACATGCTGATGTTCAGAGGGTATATTTCTTAACATTTGACTTAAGCATGCTAACATTTGCTAATAAGCACTAAGTATAAAAGTAAAGCTAAGGCTGATGGGAATGTAATTTACTTTGAACATATTTAGTCATAATGTATTGGAGAAATGAATCCTCTGATCTGACGATGGCGCTACAGAAACAGTCAGGGGATCCCCCACATCAGTAGTCCTTATTCTTATGGGGTCAAATAAATCCATTAAATAGATGTTAACACATTTAAGTCATTCCCATTGGATGGATCCACTGACATTTTCACATCTCTAGTCATGCGGCTAATGTGTTTGAACCTTTATACAGTCTATGGTTTGAACACATACTGTTTACTGTGGCTGATAATCATTGTTCTGTGGTCATGTTGTATAATCTTATGTTTCAATCTAGACCAGATTCTTTAAAAAAACAACAATGCCATTTTCCATTTGATTTTGGATTATATCAGAAATGCAGAAAATCTCGCAATGTTAACGAAAAGAGAAACTATGTGTATTCGCCCCCTGAGGAATGGGTTCTTGCTTGGTCCATGCCACAGCGGTCCACCAAATGTCATGAAAATCAAATCAACAGTTATTCTGTAATCCTGCTAACAGACACACAAACTGAAGCTGGACACAACTTGCTGGGCAGCTTTAACCAGCAGGTCCTTTAACAACAAAATGCACACATTTCGCTCAATGTTTCGATACTTTAAATGTGCACTGGTAAAATACTGTCTTCTGGGCTTGGTCCCGAAGACTCAAGTTCGAATCCGGCCCAGGTCCATGTGCCGCGTGTCAACCCCCTCTGTCTCCCCCTTTCATAGCTGTCACTCCAAACTCACAATTTTGCCCAACAAAAATCTTATAAAAAACAAAACACTGTCTTCATCTGTAACATTCAGAGTATAAATCTATAGGTTACCTACGTAACTCCAGTTCTCAGAGTAACATGAAGTGAGATGTCTCACTATGGGATGCGCCTCATCGCGGAGCAAACAGAAGCTTCAATCTCATTACGCCAATCCTGATTGGCTGGTGATCTTGACGTCAGCGTCAGGGAAATCACCCCCTATAAGTAGCTTGCGCCACGACGCATGCGTCATTCAAAATAAGCACCTCTTCTCGCTTCACCATAGCAAGGAGGGCCATCTGGTGAGACCTCTCACTTCATGTTACTCTGAATACTGGGGTTACGTAAGTAACCTATAGTTCTCATTCATAACACTCCGTTCGATGTCTCACTATGGGATATTGTAGCTCCCGTATTGCCAGATGAGCTTATCTCGAAAATCGCCAACCGATCAGAACTTTAACAGGTAGGGCTCCGACTCAACCAAGTGCCCAGCACTGCTTGAGTCACACTGGGAGTAGAACGTCCAGACTGTTAAAAGGCGGACAAAAGTGAGCGGCGAGGACCAGCTCGCCGCTTGCACCAATGTCTTGAATGGGAGACATCCTGGACAGTGCCCAGGATGCAGCCAGACCCTGAGTCAAGAGAAAACTCGCGAACCCGAGGGTGCCTGCGAGCTCTGACTTGTACGGGCCCCACAGCAATTGCTTCCACAAAACAGTGGGAGAGCCGTTGCTTAGTAATAGGCTTGCCCTTGTAAGGGATAGCCCAGGACACAGGGGGCTTGGTCATAAGCCGCGTTCACACCGCAGGACTTTCCCTGGTACTTTAGTTCTTTAGTTCCGTTAGTACCAATAATGTCGCGTTCACACCGCCGGGACTACTCAGTGCTGGGAACTCTTTTGGAACTCTTTTGGTACTTTTTAGTCCCTGCTAGAGAGGTGGTACGAACCTGGTGACAAAAGAGTGCCAATTTCTATTCTATTTCTATTGGCTGGGCGAATTGCAAACCACGCCCCGTTAGACTCTGAATTTGTTTTGTTAGGCAGCCATTTTTTTCCTCGCTACAAAACCACATCCACACCTGAGCGAGTGGTTTTTTTGTACTTTAAAGCAGTTATGACCACACGTACTACAACACCGGAGCGGTGGAATGATGAGGAAGTGTCGGCGCTTCTGGCAATTTACTCCAAGGACGGGATGCAGCAGCTTCTACAGAAAGCAGTTCCCAACTCCAAATGTTTTGAGCGATGTTCGCTACTTGAGCTGGGAATCGTGCACAGTGCACACGGATGCCGGGTAAAAATAAAGAAACTCAGGCAGGACTATAAAAAAATTAAAGACCACAATAATAAGAGTGGTAACGATTTTCTATTGTTATTATATATATATATATTGCCACTGTTTTTTAATACTGACACCTAACTTGCACTAAGGCGTGTCTGCTGCTATATATATTGCCACTGTTACATTGTTTTGAAACTACTTACACTTTATTTTACATTTCACACTGTTATTTAACTTCAATTTACATGCATACGACACACCTGGAACAGCATGATGCCGTTATTGTTATGTCTTGACTGTGCAATAAAACAAACAAACTGGCGAAGCTTTATTTATTGTGTCCCACCCCAAATTTGCAGAATAGAAGAATGTGAGAGCAGACAGGTGTCGGTGGTTGAATTTATCAGAAACACAAGTCTTACACACATAAACACAAGTAATTTATCATGTCATTTGTTTTAGATAAATAAGGGAAAAACACCAAACAAGGGTTGATGTCCTTTTCCAAAATCAGCCTGAGGGGGTAATATATAATAAATACATAAAGATAAAGTCCATTGTTATAATGGGGTATTTTATTTGTAAATTACCCTTATGAACTCCATCATGTCTGAGGTCGGAAAGTAAACAAACGCCTCATACAGCGGATGGGCTTTATACCCCCTCCCCCCCCCCCGTGTAGTTCTTCTTCTCTCGTTTTTTTGTTGTACTCGCCGTGAAGTGGTTTTGCGGCCTGCCAGTAAACCCAGAGAAGAAGAAGACGTCAGCGTAATCGTGCCTCAGGGAAAGTACTGCGGTGTGAATGCGATTGGCACTAGCCCCCTGGCGGATTTAGTGCCGTGGTACTTTAGTGGTACTTTAGTGCCGGCACTAAAGTACCGCAAGTCCTGCGGTGTGAAAGCGGCTATTATGACAAAGCACCCCCGATTATGGTACCGCTCACGGGCCAGGCCCATAGAGCCAAGCGCTCTGGGTGTGGGTGAAAGATCGCCCCCCCCCGCTTGGGACAGTATGTCCCTGCGTAGTGGGAGCTGCTGATATATCTCCGCTAGCCAGTACATAGCTGGCCAGTGTGGAGCTATCAGAATAAGTGTGTGGCGTTGCTCTCTCACTCTGGCCAGAGTTGGAGGTATCAGAGCCAGGGGTGGAAACGTGTACAGAAGGCCTCCACGCCTAACGGTGCATTTAGATCACGCATCGAAAAGAACAGCTGACACTGAGCGTTGTCTTTCGAAGCGAACAGATCCACCGCGGCTCTGCCGTAACGCACCCACAGCTGGCTCACAATCCTTGGATGTAGAGTCCAGTCTGCATAAAGTGGTATACCTCTGGACAGCAGATCTACCCCGAGGTACATCACTCCCGGTACGTGCGTCGCTCTCAGAGAGAGGAGACGTCTACTGCTCCATAGGATAAGTTTGCGCGCCAGTGTGTGTAACTGGAGAGAACGCAAACCGCCTTGGCGGTTAATATACGATATTGTGGTCGTATTGTCTGTCCTCACGAGGACGTGATGTCCCCTGAGGAAAGGCAGAAAGCGTCTTAGGGTGAGAAACACCGCTAAAAGCTCCAGGTAATTTATGTGCGCCCGCTGGAGGTCTCTGCTCCAGAGACCCCTCACCGGGCGACCTTCATAAATACCTCCCAAACCTGTCAGACATGCGTCCGTGGTGACCACCTTCCGTGAAAGGACAGCACCCATGGGCACACCTCGTACTAGAAAAGTCGGGTGCAGCCAGTGGCGCAGTGCCATTACGCATCTCACAGTAACCATCACTCTCGCGCGGGGTTTAGTTTTAGGGCGGCCACCCAGCGCTGCTCCGACTGTGCGAGAAGCAGCCAGTCGTCCAGGTAGGTCGCCAGGCGAATGCCCTGTTGTCTCAACGGGGCTATCGCGGCTTCCGTACATCGTACAAACACCCTTGGACTGAGAGACAGACCGAAGGGGAGTACTCTGTATTCATAACAGATCCCCTGAAATGCGAATCTCAGATATTTCCTGTGTGGGTAATATACTGGGATGTGAAAATACGCATCTTTCAGGTCGACTGATGTGAACCAGTCATCTTTTCGCATGAGCCGCAGCAGAGATGTGTGAGTGAGCATTCTGAACTTATATCTTTTTAGATATTTGTTCAGAGCCCTCAAATCAAGTATCGTTTGGGAACGAGGAAGTACTTGGAATAGAAGCCGCCCTGACTCTGCTCGGCGGGTACAATAGATATAGCCCTCTTTTCTAGGAGTGAGAGAATCTCTCTCTCCAGAATATGGGCTGACTCACCTCGGGCTTGTGAATGCAGAATGCCCGAGAAGCGAGGGGGGGTGACAGCGAATTGGAGTCTGTAACCCCGTGTTACTGTCTTGAAAACCCAAGCGGATGATGTGAGCATCTTCCACTGCATGCTCCTTAGAGCCAGTGAGGATGTCACATCTCCTCCTCTCCTCCTCTCTATTTGTTGTGTTATGGGGCCCTCTAGTGTCTGAACACAGTGGTGCCCCTTATCGACAATACACACCGACACTGCGCATGCACGTGGCGGTGGTGCCTTCACAGCCCCAGCCAGCACTGTGCATGCACTTGGCGGTGGTGCCTTCACAGACCCATCAGTAATCCGCCTTTTGAGAGATGCCGTAGCTGCTCTCAGAAGGGGAACAATTGACGGGCTGTTTATTGGCTTTATTGATTTTCTTTTCATTTTTTTGAGCTGCGCCCTCGGCCTGAAGCCTGGATGCGTCAGCGGCAAATGTTTTATGACAGAAGGATCAACCAATGTGTGAGATGTATTTGTGCAGACTTGAGGATGGTGTTTAGGCATCTCTCGAGGCGGCGGGAACACATTCACGGAGGGGAGAAGGAGGGGCTGTCACGCCGCTCACTTCTTCTTCGACTGCTGGCCGAAATCCTGGGTTGGCTGAGCCTGAGCTGCAGCCGGAACCGGAGAATTTCTAGGCCAGCTTGCCCTCGTCTCCAGCTTGGGCTGGGGACTCGGGGTGGGCTGCGGCCTCTGCGTCTTCGGTGTTTTAAACCGAGCAGAGTTCGAGGCAGCTTGGGCAGAGGACTGCTGCTGCGAGAGCAGAGGCTGGACCCTTCGAGGGAGGCAGAGGTGGAGTGCCTCGTCCTCCCTCTTCTTCGTCTCACACCTCCTTTGCATGGAGGCGAGAGCGGAGCTGAAAATTCCCTCGGGAACGATGGGCATATCCAGCACATCCTCCTTTTCTCGGTCAGGGAGGTTGGTGAGATTGAGCCATCTCGCTCTTTCCTGCACCACCATGATCCCAATTACCTTGCCCGTGGCCTGGACGGCGCAGCGTTGGACACGGAGACAAATGTCCGTGACCGCTGCCATCTCGTCCAGAGTGGCTGCCCCCGGGTTACCCGACAGGTCCTCGCAGAGCTCCGCTTGGTAGGCAGTTAACAGCGAGGACACATTCAGGGCCCTGGCGGACAACGCTGCAGCTTTGTAGGACTTTTCAGTCATTGCTGACTGAAAACGGTCTGACTTTGCTGGCAGCGTGGGGTTCCTGCTTGGTGACGGGCCCACCTTTGGTAGAAGGTGAGCCGCTACCAGCGGTTCCATGAGCTTCTCCATTCCGTCACTGTCTAGGGAGGAGGCACCCTGGATTGGGACCTTGTTGCTGAAGGGCCGGTCTCTCCACGAGACCGACACCTCATCCAACATCTCCGGGAAGACTGGAAGGAGTTGTCTCTATTTCCCCGCTGCTTGTGGAAGATGTTTTCCCTCGTAGCGGGACCTGGAGGTCTCCTTGGCCATTTCGGGCCACAGGATGTTGAGTCTGGCCGCAGCGCATTTACACACGGCCTGCAGGTCCATGCTCAGACCGGGCGAAGCTGGTGTGCTATCGCCCAGGAGAACAGCACTTGCCGGTGACATGAAGGTGTCCTCTTCCTGTTCATCCGATTCGGACAGGAGGAACGCCAAGGCGTCCTCCTCTTCGTCCTCCTCGTAGTCAAGCACGAGGACATCCTCCGCGGGTGAGACCATGGTGAGGTCTAACCGGGAGCCCCAGCTTGGTGGAGCGCGGGAAACCGTTCCCGTGTGTCTGGCCGTCACCGGGTGCCGGCCTGCCAGGGCGCGGGATTCCGGTTCTATAGCCATAGCAGATAATGAGCCCCAGACCGACACAGAGAGGGGCTCACTCTCTGTGGCGGACGCCCCCATGTCTTGACTGCCGGCCGGCGGGTCCGTGGACATGGGGGGGTCCTGTTCCGACAGGCTAGCTTGTCGAGCTAACCGTCGGTGGAGGCTCTTAACGGTGAAGCGGACACAATGTCCGCATGAGCCGGGGTTGTCGATAGCGCCTCGGGCGTGTTCCAGCCCGAGGCAGGACGAACAGACCTTGTATGTGTCTGTGCCCGAGATCTTCAACCCGCAGCCGCAGAGTCGAGCCACCGAGTCCCTGACTCCTCTGGTGTGAGGGAGAGGGGCGTCCATCTTGGTCGCCTCGTGGCGTGGAGAGGGCCCGCTCTCGACAGGTGGGACGGGAGAAAAGAAAAAACCACCTTGTCCTTAATCCGGAGAAAAAGGACGGTGTGGGTCTTTTCTGGGTCTTTTATTCCCAGAGAATACTGACTGGTGTGGCAGTATGCTCCTTAAATCCTTTCTTCCTCCGTGGAGAAGAGAAAAGAGAAAACTTCCTCGCTACCGTGGTGTCGGTAGAGAGGGAGCGAGCTAGCAACAGGTGTGCTGCTAGCTTGAAAAAATCAGACTTACCTTACCTTCTCGGGTGAGAGAAGGACGCGGTCGATTTTAAATACTAACAGCGTTAGTACTACCGTCTTCCTGCAAAGCAGAAGGAGTAGCCGGCGAGCGCCCGTCGACCGAAATGGGTATTTGGGTTCAGTCTGTGGACAGTGAAGCTTGCCCGGCTACTGTGAGATGTGCTCTGAAGCGAGAAGAGGTGTTTGAATGACGCATGCGTTGTGGCGCAAGCTACTTATAGGGGGTGATTTCCCTGACGCTGACGTCAAGATCACCAGCCAATCAGGATTGGCGTAATGAGATTGATGCTTCTTGCTCCGCGATGAGGCGCATCCCATAGTGAGACATCGAACGGAGTGTTATGAATGAGAACTGTCTTAATCTCTTCCCCGTCCATCCATCTCTGCCTGTCTAAAAAATAATGCAGAATATTGTATTCCCTCAAGTGTTAAATCTAATTTACCAATTTTATTCTCTTTTTTTGCTTTGACAGCATTTTATGCTCATCATTTATAAGCCTCAAAACTTTCATTATGCTGCAAAATGAGAGTTTGTAATAAAACTGAAATGCCTAACGTTTAAACGAGAGAAGCATGAATAATAGCAGCCTGTCAGATGTGTGTTTTACAGACAAGTCAGATTTTTCGTGTTTTGCAGCAAATTTGGACACAAGTATGATTTTAAGGAGAGTTATTGTTGCCTTACCGCTTCTCTCTATCTGTGTCTATGACGACATGTTGTGTATTTCAGATCTAAATCACAGCACAGTTTGACAGAAGCGATTCATTATCTGAGCAGCAGAGAAACACCTCTGAATTGTCAGTGTAACTAAATCTGCCGATGCAGCTGGGCTGTCGATTTAATTGGACAAGATGATCATTAGATTTAAAATGCCTGACTTTTCACTGGGCAGGTGCACAAGACCTGACCATGTGTGTTTTATTGGGAAAATAAAACACGCACACATACTTGCACGGTCCCCTCCCTGCACCACTTTTTCAAGCTGCAGGGGATCAAGGGAGCAGCATCTCATTTCCTTGTGTATGTACTTTTTATGAGTGGAGCAAGGGGGAGGAAAGAGGGGAGGGGGACAAATAGACAGAGCAATGAGGTGATGCAACAGGATCAGAGCGCTGGAAAAAAAAGATACAGAGAATTATCCATTCATCTTCGCCGTAAAGTACTGAAATGATTCAGCTACCGTATTTCATCTCTAACTTGTTTCTTTTTTATGCAGCATTGGAATAATGCTGCTCTGTGTGTGTGTGTGTGTGTGTGTGTGTGTGTGTGTGTGTGTGTGTGTGTGTGTGTGTGTGTGTGTGTGTGTGTGTGTGTGTGTGTGTGTGTGTGTGTGTGTGTGTGTGTGTGTGTGTGTGTGTGTGTGTGTGTGTGTGTGTGTGTGTGTGTGTGTGTGTGTGTGTGGTCTAGCATTACTATACTTGTGGGGACCTACATCTGTTTACATTGTCATGTGTGGGGACTGGCTTCCCTTATGGGGACAAATTGGAGGTCCCCATAAGGGGAATCATTAATTGTAGGGTGAAGACTTGGTTAGGGTAAGGTTAAGGGTTAGGGTTAGGCATGTGTTGGTTATGGTTAAGGTTAGGATACGTCTCCAGGAAATGCATGTAAGTCAATGTAATGTCCCCTGAAGTGATGTATGATATATGATATAACCTTCACTGCAAGGTTATGGGACAGGGACTCTGTGTTTATTTGTGTGTGTGAGATCAGTTGCTGTCTTGTCAAGTTGTCGTGTGTGTGTGTGTGTGTGTGTGTGTGTGTGTGTGTGTGTGTGTGTGTGTGTGTGTGTGTGTGTGTGTGTGTGTGTGTGTGTGTGTGTGTGTGTGTGTGTGTGTGTGTGTGTGTGTGTGTGTGTGTGTGTGTGTGTGTGTGTGTGTGTGTGTGTGTGTGTGTGTGTGTGTGTGCACGTGCACTCAGAAAGCAGAGCCGACAGACCTCCCTCCCAGTAGACAGATAGTAAAAGAATGCAGCCTCAGCACTTCTAGAAGGTCTCGTCGCAACACACACACACCCCCCCCCCTGTTCCCCCTCAACCTGCTAACACAACCTTGCCCTCTACTTCTCTCACTCTTTTCCCATCAGTCTCCACCATAGACTGTATAGGTCTCCACATGTTCCCCGCTCTCTCTCTCTCTCACCTGTCGGGACAGTCGTGCGATGAAGCAGCCATTGGAGAACTGTGACGTTTCGAGCCTAAAGAACTTTGATTCCGTTGTGTCTCCTGACTGGGAGTCATCGCTGAAAATCGGACCGTTTACCCTGAGAGACAGAAAATAGAGGATGAAAGAGACTAAAAGATGCTCTGTGATATAAAATATATACATATATTCTGAGAAGTTTAACTGTAAGAATGGGAGTATTGAACACTTTATTCAGTAGTGTGAAGACATTATACCAACAAAACCAAATACAGGACATGTATTATTAAAACTGAGGGACAGTATGTGGCAACTTCAATATGTTGGGTTTTCAGGCATATGGTGACATTTTCCAGTCAAGAAAACTACACGCTGAGTCAGTGGTTAATACAGTTGTATCAATGATCATTAATAAGAGTATTTGAAGATTAGTTTAACAGCAGTGTAACAGTATATACATGCAGAGTTGTATATTGTGGATGTTAGTGCTGCTCGCAGCCTCAGGACCAGCCTGCTGATAGGCTGCTGCACTACCAGCTGTCACTGCTGGTGACTGTGTGTTGTACATCCTCCACATTTGATATGTTGGCAATTCTCAGCGGTCTCAATTCTGTTTAAATATGGAAATGATGTGCTGGTGTGACCTTTATTCATTTTTAAATTCTCAACGAAAAGTTGTTTTAGGAAGCAGGAAAACTGCACACATTTGCACCCACTGCAATTCTCCTGCAGCTGGGTGGAAACCAAAACAAACCTTTCAAAATCGAGGCACAGAGCATCATTCTTGCCAGGGTCCTATTAATGAGTTTAGAGAGTGAAAACGTCTATCGTTTTAGTTGGGTACAGCAAAGCTTATATAGATCACACCGTCTGAAAGGCAGCATTTTACAAGTACACAACTCAATTCCTCTTACACCTACAAAACCTAAAAGTCAGTAGAACCTTTATGTATATGATAATTCCTGTTTTTGGAGCTATAACCACCATCCCTCAAACATAGAAGCCAAAGAAACGAGAAAAACAAGAGGGAATGAGACATTTAATTATGAATTAATCACTTTTTTTTGCTTGTCTGACGCAAAACAACATTTTCATATTAATAGAAGTAGTTTGGTGGCATTTTAGATGATATTTGTGCAGTATGAGCTGCTGCAGACTGTACAGTTATTTTCTGGCGTTCACTAGTATAAACTATTCACTACAGTACATTTGTAACAGGCAACGCTAAACAAAGAGGTGACACAGCTGCTGGTCTCCTGGCACTTTGGTGCGTTGATAAAAGTGTGGAAACATTTGATGTGAAGAAACTACAAACATAATAACATTTTAATTTATTTAAGGGTATGAATGGTAAGAAATGAGTGTCATGGAGCAGCAGGCGTGAAACTGAGCCTGAAATCTGCTCCACCTGGACTGTGGGATTAACTACTGTCCCCACGGCAACCACAGCTGATCCTTTTTACTGTCCTCACCCTGGTAACTGTACACTCTCTCTTTCTCCCACAGACACACACACTTGTACAGACAGTATAATGTGAGGATAGGCTATCATATTTATACTAGACAGACATGATTTACTCTCCCAGTCGTTACTGCCGTCTGTAATTCTCAGAGATGAAGCTCACTGCTCACTATACTTGAGTTCTGCACTCGGATACGTATGCAGCTGTTGAATGGGATGTTTTAAAATGAGATTGTGAATTTATTTTATATACTCTGTGAACTTTAAATATATTATTTTTGTGCTACAGAACGAAGACAGTCCTTTTACCTGCCGTCTGTAGTATGACTGTAGCTGGTTTGCAATCATAATGTATGCTTAAAATGAAAGACTTTCAATTTTCTCCCTCAAACTAATCTAAATTTGAAGCAGACAAATACGAAAGGAGGACACATCTGAATAACTCACATTGAATCTGTCCAGTATCTGTTTTGCCTCTGCAGAATTGTGTGTTTAGTGCTGATTAGCAAACATCTGCATTCTAACAATATAAACATGGTAAACATTATACCTGCCTATACATATTGTTAGCATGCTCACATTAGCATATAGTACAGACTCACAGAGCAGCTAGCATGGCTGTAGACTCTGAGTCCTGTCAGAATAAAGACATGGAGGTTGGTTTCATAAATTGACGTTTTGTTTAATCCCCAGTACATTTATCACAATGATGGATGGTTCTGAATTTAATAATCTGACAGAATCTCAATAACATAAAAAAATACAGAGCGACACAATCAGCTTCAAAGTGAATATTTTGTTAAAGCAGAAGGCTTCACTGTGAGCTGCCTATCACCTGTCACTTTCTGTCAGAGAAAACAGTGTTGAGTTTACCTTTAAATGCACATGGATTGACAACTTCCACAAACCCTTGTACTGAATTATGTTCGGCGAGTGATTCAATTAAATTCAAAACCTTTATTTATCCAGGTGAAATCCCATTGAGATCATTGATCTCTTTTTCAAGGGAGACCTGCAGCAGTAGGTTCCACACGAAGACATAAAACATAAACAACAGAACAACAAAAGGACATCATACAGCAAAATGTACAGGGATTACAATTTACATATCTAACTACAGGTACCAACAGCATCTGATTGTGGAGCATCCAACCGAGCTTTAAAAACATGTAGTGGTACCAGATTGGTCATTTCCCATTCTTTTTACAGACTGTTCCAAGTTAGTGGAGCTGCACATCTAAAAGCTTTCTTCCCTAAGACAGTCCTAGCACTTGGCACATTTAATAAAACCACAGCATGCGATCTCAGGCAATAAGTACTTTCAATTCGCAGAGAGATCAGGGAGCAGATATAAGATGGTAGTTTATCCAACATGGCTTTGTAAATGAAAATGTACCAGTGACTGAGCCTCCGTACAGTAAGGGATGGCAAAACCGCCTTGGTATACAGGGTACACAGTGCTTTACAATCTAAGCAGTTGATTAAAACCAACTGCTTAGAGTTTTCCCATTGCATTAATGGTTTGAGCCTGAGGACACAAATAATGTAAGTGCATAATGAAATATATATATATAGAGAACGTATACATGCACAAGCAGGTGTGTGTGTTTTTACCTGAAGGGCAGCAGTTTGGGATGGGTGTGTGTTTTGTCTAACACTCTTTTCACTAGCTGTTCATTTTCCTCAGGATACACTGAGCGTGTGCAGTAGACCACTGTCTGAACCTTTGGAACTGACAGAAAAAAAGAAATACAAATAATAATCCACTACTCTTTTATTATAGTGTTGCATTGTATCAATCGTATATACAGAGGAACAGTATAGCCCACATTTATAGTGTGTGTGTGTTTGTGTATCGTCACACATTGCATAACTGTTCCCAGCTTTAATTCTTCGCATCTGTTTATTGTAATGTATTGTTTCATTGCCTGAAAATATGCATTCCAAGTTATAGTATTGTGTGTGTGTGTGTTTGTGCTTTCAGTATATACTCACAGGACACGGCGTGAGCTAGAAGTCGTGCCTGTTGGGAGGCCATTGTGTGTATTTTGCTTCGAGACACGGAACTGTGACACAATTCCGGCAGTAGATCCCAGTCTGTCAACAGAACGGAACTTCTTTAGCATTTCTATCACATTTAATGCAAAAACACTATCTCGATCAATATTTATATGTATTTCATACGTACTTCCATGTTCACTGTGCATGGTGGGCACAGGGTCATTGAGCGCAGAGGAGGAACACTGAGGCAGCACGATGATGACCTTTAGTCGCTGGACAGAGGCGTCCCACTCATCCAAACCACTGAAGGCTTCTGACAGGACTCGCACATCTGCAAAGGACATGAAGTAGCACCATGAAAGTAATGCTAATATACAGTTGGAATGAAATATTCCCAAAAGGCTCTTCAAATGCTCATGTGTGTAAAAGCTTGTCAATCAACAGACTTTATATATCTTCCACCAACATATCTTTTCGGTTATGTTTTTTGATTTGTATGCAGGATTACAACAAAACTGGCCTGATTTTCATGAAACTTAGTAGAAGAATGAAGCACGGGCCAAAGAAGAACCCACTAAACTTTGGGGCGGATAGAAATGACCGAGCAGATGTACACAAATATTTGTAATGATGTGAATGACCTTGGCCGAGGTCTGCGCTATCCAAGTGTACTTTTCATTTAAAGGTCACCTATTATGCAAGATCCACTTTTTCATGTCTTTTATACATAAATATGTGTTTCCCCGTGTTTAAAGAGATTATGAAAGTTTCAGGGAAAAAGATTCTGAAAATGAGCTGATCAGATTTTGGCAACTTTATGATGTCATGTTTATTTGGCTTGTGTAACCATTAGCCAATAACCAACCAAGGTAACCCCCGCCCACCTTATCACCTGAATCTCCTCCTAGAGCACCATTGTGTTGTTTTTTAACCAAATATCTCTCAGAGGGGTGTGGGGAGGGGCTTCTTATTTTCATCTAAAGTAAAAGACACAGAATCAGCACTTTTGAAACAGAGGGGTTTATAGGATGCTGCAATGCATGATCTCACTTTTGATATCCATTTGTGTGAGTAGTTCTTGTATCTCGTCTATTTGTGACGTAGTGTGATCGGCACCACACACCAACACTCGGCCAGAGCGGTCAGCGGCCGCCACGGCGACGTGAGCCACGGTCACAGCTGAGAAAGACCCCACTGCCAAGACGTCACCGTTATCAAACAGCAGGGGGCGTAACACACTCACTGCCACACACACACTCCTGTCCTGAAAAATAGATACACACACTTTATTCACAATGCATGGGGGATTTCCTGTGTGCCCTCCAGTGTTATAGACTGCTGTGATGCTGATCAAGATTAATAACAAACTGACCTCTCTAACTCAGCTCCAAAGATAATAAACTTCACATCACAGCAGGAGCATACTTCAAAGCCCTAAGCCACTTTTGTGTGAAGGGCAACACTTTAAATTAGTCCCACAGCATCAAAAGTAAAGATCATTACCTACATTTATAAGAAGAACTATTAGTCAACGATTCAACAAGTTAACCAACATCTCCTTCTGTTCATTCAATTGGCAACTTCCGGTGAGTATTTTGGGGACTTTATTTTAAACCAGTAATTTTGCTTTTAATAAAATGGGCATACACAGAACAATGTTCTTGGTGCTCCATTAAAAGACAAACCAGAAGATTGCGGTTATTTTTGAGTTTGGGCCAGCAAAGAATAGTATCTGAATTTAATTTGTTGGTGCAGATTTATTTTTTTCCTCCGATGAAAACAATGTAGTTGAAGTCACATTTATAGGCAAGGCAAGTTTATTTATATAGCACCTTTCAACACAAGGCAATTCAAAGTGCTTTGAATTGCCTTGTGTATAAAAGAAACAAAATATCTGGTTGCTTCTTATTTTCTCTTAGGTGGATTTATAAATATTGTACTACTTTTTCGACGGGTATTCTTTCCACCAGTCTTGTATCTATCTCCTTAAATTATCTTTACAAGCCCCTGAAGGATTAATGCATGTTTCCCATTAGTGAGTGTAACCTATATTTAGCTCAATTACACGCCTCACTACACATATCCATACATACCTGTGTGTTAAGTGCATGTGTACTTGTGAGGCTGCTGTGCTGCAGCAGAGCGTGAAGCTGAGGGGAGAAGACGAGTGTATCGGGACAGAGAGGGTCTCTGCAGAACGACCCCTCACTGAGGGCCGTCATGATCTCCACTTCACACAAGCCGGCTCTTTGTAACGCTGCACACACTTCGTCAACACTACAGAGAAAATATCAGGATTTCTGTTAAATTAATTGTTTAGTTCAGAGGAAATATGACTCAAGGTGTGTCTGGTGAGTAGAGTTGCTGCATTTTAGCTTCACACAACTAACCAAGATGCACCTTTTCACCCCCAAGGTATGAACATGTTAAACTTTCCGGTCTCAGATATGTGATAACTGCACTCACCATTAACCCCATACTGCACCTGCAATTTCCCCCTACAGAGCCTGTCACTTTAAACTCACAGTGTTATTTTATAAACATTCAGAAGTTATTATATAATTTGTCTTCATACTGACATTGACACTGACATTTAAACCAAAAAACCCCCACTAAAAGGGCAATTAAAAAAGCGTGTCCCACTTGTGACATTGGATTTTTCCAATTAATACTTGAAACTGTTTACATAAATGCAAGCCCTAATGGCACAATGAACAGAAGAATAAAGGAAAAAGGAGCAAGTGTGACATAAATAAATAACTGCATGGCTCTCTTTCTATGGCCCTCCTTCTCATTGTGTGTGTCTGTGTGTGTATTTGCTTGTGTGTGCATGTGTATGCAAGTGTACCTGGCCTTGAGAGTATTGACCCATGCATAAAGTGGCAGACGTTTTGCTCTGTGCTGTTTGGTCCTCACAGGATCTGACAGAAAACAGGAGACGCTCTGCAGACTCTGTTTCACTCTGCAGCGAGCTAGAGACGCTGCCAGCTTGGTTCTACACCTGTGATAAACACAAGCATATGAAAAAACCTCAGTTCACATTGAATGTATCCTACCTTTAGTCCGTGTGATTTCTAGATTTCATTACAATTAAAAAATTGGAGTAGAAATAAACTTTAGATGATGTTAACATTATTTACAACAACACTTTGCGACATGAGGAAATAGACGTAGAATGATCACATTGAAAATAATAGTAAAATTAGGTGAAAGTAAAAGCACACACACACACACACACACACACACACACACACACACACACACACACACACACACACACACACACACACACACCCACACACACACACACACACACACACACACACACACACACACACACACACACACACACACACACACACACACACACACACACACACACACACACACACACACACACACACACACACACACACACACACACACACACACACACACACACACACACCTGTGTAGACTGGTCTCCAGGTCCCTGACTTCCTGAAAAGGCCCCTTCTCTTCCTTTGTTAGACGTTCACGTGACAGAAACCTTCGGTCCTGGAAGTCAAACAGCATCACCATCGCCAGTGGCAACAAGTCGCTGGACTGCAAAACATAGAAATACTCAATAAAAACAATTGCTTGAATACCAATCCAGCAGATATTGAGCAACATGTCTTTTTAGTAACATTTATGATCACTTTGCAAATATAAAGCAATTTTTGTTCTCTATTTTTACTCTTTTGGTCTCCTCCAACGCCTGACTTCAATATCTTGCTGTTTGGCATGTAAATGCTTAACTATCTTCATGAGCATTTAGCCAACTGTGTCTATCTGCTGTTTGGCGCAGAGCAGTCCAGTGGGTTTTAGCAGCTTTGATAAAATAAAAACAGCTCCCTACTGTTTTTTTCCAGCGAACCTACCACTACATGTGGTCATGTGGTTTATTGTTAATATAAAAATATTGATTATAACAGCCCTAAGGAAAATGACAAGCAGATATTTTCTCACACCTCCCTTTTTTTCTTTTATGGCCACTAACCATAGACTGTATATAAAGATCTCAATCTTTATACAGGCTATGCCACTAACACACCTTGTGCTCAACTCTTTTTTGTGTTTGTGTGCGTGTGTGGGACTGGGAGGTATAAGTATATTGCAGTACAGATGTGTGAGGAATTACAAAGAGCTGTGTGGCAGCTTTATAGTCAAGCTAATGATCTGTCAGCCTGTTCTGCATGTTTTACCCATCCCTCAATAAAGTAGTCCGTCCGTCCGTCCGTCCGTCCGTCCGTCCGTCCGTCCGTCCGTCCGTCCGTCCGTCCGTCCTTCCTTCCTTCCTTCCTTCCTTCCTTCCTTCCTTCCTTCCTTCCTTCCTTCCTTCCTTCCTCCTTCCTTCCTTCCTTCCTTCCTTCCTTCCTACACACACACACACACACACACACACACACACACACACACACACACACACACACACACACACACACACACACACACACACACACACACACACACACACACACACACACACACACACACACACACACACACACACACACACACACACACACACACACACACACACACACACACACACACACACACACACACGGTGTGTCTCATTGCCCATGTATGTGTCATCGCAGTGTTTTATAGCGTCATTTATAGTCTCCTAGTTGGAGAGTGCGTCTGCCTCTCTCCTGCGTGCATCATTTGCCACCTATAACCATCCAGACTGTGTACAGATCTGACTACAAATGGCCTTTAACTGCATCCCAGTTGCCCTTATTCATTTCACCATAGCCTACTGATGCACAATCATATGGAAATAGATAACATGGCTGCTCTTTAAAAGACAGAAGAACAGTCAGTAAGTAAGTGCTGATGTGATTTAATCACTTAATTCCAAATCTGCTGGGACTCACAATATGCTGAGATGTGTGGAAGCAGCTGTCAGCAATGATGTCCTCCAGTAATTCTCGGTCTACCAGAAGAAGAAAAGTTGTTAATGGGAAGAATATCATATTAAGACATATAAGACAAACTAAAGCAATTGAATTGAAACCAATTCACCCAAATTACAAAAATATGATTTGAGATGTCTACCTACACCCAGGGAGCAGTGAATTAACCGTTTCTTTAAAAAAAGAGAAGAAGTGTGTTTTCTGCAGATACACTTTGCCTTCAACATTTAAAGGGAACCTATCATGCAAAATGCACTTTGTGATGTCTTTTATACATAAATATGTGTCCCCGGTGTGTCGGGGAACTCACGCAGAGTCAGAAAATAAAACCCTCTCTCTTTTCATCCGTACCCAAATCTTTTAAAAACGGGTGTACAACAAGCGGATATAGATTTTCTGCCGATATGATGTCAAATCCGTTCTTATTATACATCCATGGTCAAATCATGGATGTATAATAAGAACTGGATACAGCGTGGGAGGCGGGGCCTCGTTCATTCCTATGAGAGTTGCTCATTGGCGCATGATGACAAAATGGCCCAACTTTTGAGAGAGCGAAACGTCCGATTACCCGGCATGCCTGAGAAGTACCCGTATGTGCACTCATAGAGCATGCGCAACTTTAACCACGCCGCCCAAAAGGCTCGTTCACATTAAGCATGTGAATGTGCGTACACGTAACAGCACCGCCCGTTCATGACAGCATGGTACTGGATTTATATTAACGAGGCGGCAGTTAGCAGCTAGCGGCTAGCTAGTAAATTATGCTAAATTAAAATTACACATCAATCGTTATGTACTTTTATATTACGCAGACATCAGGATCTAGTGATATCCAAGCAACAGAGCTTCATTTAGCATGATACTTGTGTGGGTTGTACATGAAACCACTTGGTAATGCATACAAATGTATATGTTGAAGCCTGTTATGATCAATTGTGAGTTAAAACTTTATCTAAAAAGTAAAGCTGATGATGGATTACTGTGGTGGAGTTAAAATAACAATAGCCTATTTCTTTTTGAAATGTGATGGAGTAAAAGGATATAGTAACTGTGATTATTCATGTTAAGTAGCCCACACGTAACTAAAACAATTGCAAGTGCAATAAGAAGCTACAGGAACGTTAATCTACGTCGGTAATATTAACTTTATTTAATACAACATTTACGGTACAAGATTTACATCATACAGCCCATGTAGTATACTATTTTACAAATGATGAATTACAGCAAACATGTGCAATATATCCATTATTACAGCTCCGTGGGCTGGCAGTAAGGCGATATGGTCCGTTGTTATTGTGCATCCATGGGTAAAGAGAAACTCATGTAGTACTGAACACGTAACAATGAACGTGCCGGGCGGCGCGGTCCCGTGGGTTAGATGCGCGTTCATAATGCCGAGGGAAATAACTCTCAGAATAACGTTATTAGCACATTTTTATAACTTGAGGAACGATTTTTTTTAATAAGGGCTATAAACGTTCATACTGAGTAGTTTATTTAGTTTTTAAAAAATTATCCAACGAGTTACAGACCACTCTTTCCCAATGTAAGTCAATGGGAAAAAGTGTTTCCGGGCCCAGCAACCTAAAGGAAGTGTAGTACCGCCGTTTGACCAGCACGAATATTCTCATCAGACTCCGGCGCACTTCCTGGGGGCTTGGGTCAAATCGGCAGCGGACCCACAGAAAGTTGCCATCAGAAACAATAGGCTTGTTTGAGACAAGCAAGACCTGCGCAGACCTGCGCAGACCTGCGCAGTTGCGATCAACGTCTTGCTAGTGCGTTGCATGATGGTTAGTCATTTTGTCCGACTTGCTCTGGAGGCTCGCCCACATGAGACTTTGAAATCTCGCGGAACAAAGACGCCCGCAGCCTTGAGAGCGAGGCGAGGCGAGTTGGCGCAGTTGCTCTCCACGAGCTGCGGAAGCGAAATGCTTGATGGGAAACGGCTCGCTGGTATCTCGAGCTGAGCGCTCATTGGTGGTTTTTACCACGTGCTGCTGATGAAACTCTCCAATTGGCTGGCAAAAGTTTGTTGTTGTTTTGTGTCAGTTTTACGTCGCCACATCCATTCCCATTTCTCATCATTGTTCCACAATGTTTATCATCATGAAATTAATATCTATATATTTTATACTATACTGCTTACCGTTTTCATACTTTATATATCTTAGCATATTCATACACACTGTTCATACTGCTCACAGGCTGATATCTAGTGTATTCATACCCCACTGTTTATTCATCATTCAATTCATTCTATATGTTATTCTGTAGATTGTGTACATTACTTTTCACTTCACTGCTTGTTGCACCTGGTTAGAAGCTAAACTGCATTTCGTTGTCTCAGTACCTGTAATCTGTGCAATAACAATAAAGTTGAATCTAATCTTGAGCAGGAACAAATGTATTTACTTAGTACATATCTGACATTAACGATTAAACACATGTGTGCATTCTTTATAAATGCAAACCGAGTCAAGCCGACTCCGGAGGTGGCGGTATGCACCTTAAAGTTGTTTGCAATCCGCCAAAAAACCGAGAGAAGAAGAAGAAGAATGCGAAGAAGAAGATGAAGAAGAAGAAGCCGACTCGGAGCTGTCCGACTTCAGGCGAGCTTTTTGACACCTCCCCCGGCTGCGATCGGCTACTCTCGTCTACTTTCGAGGCGAGCCGCAATGTGTCTCAAACAAGCCTACTGCCTGACGTGTTTTGGACGTAATCTCGTCTTTGTTTACATTAGCAAGCCTCGCTAACACTCAGAGCTAACCTGTCCTAGAGAGCACATGTGTTTAAAAAGCAGGAAATAAAAAAAGGAACTCACCTTGTGATAAAGCCGCAAGAGAAAAAGCATTTGAGCTCCATACTGTTTCAGAAATAATCCTTGACATGGTTTAAACAGGATGGCGTTTTATCACAGCAGAATTTAACTTTATCTCCGATAGAATTCTGATCAGGCATTAGCTCCGCCTCCTCCTCTTTTTTTTTTTTTTTTTTTTTAAAGCTAAGGACCACAAATCCTCGTTTCTCTAACAGGGCTGCAAAAGAGGGGTATGAGCAGGCATGGCAACAATGGGTGAACTGTTTGGTATTTTAAGCAAAACACTTCACAGACATGTTTTATATAGGTATGGCCCTACAATATATTTTTCCAATATAGCATAATAGGTCCACTTTAAGGTCTGTTTCTGTAGATTTTTCAGAGCAACAAGGGCAACGTTTTGTAAAGATGTGTAGCTGACCTTTTATGGACGGCATTGTTTTATTTGTTTAGCCAATTTGGGTATACATTAACAGTTATGTTAGGGCAAACATGTTAGCAAAAAGTTGCATAGCTGCTCATCCAGCAGTAACATTATCTCTCTTTCAGCCTCGTATTTCTGGTCTCTGGACTAAGGTAAGGACAGTGTTGTAGTCAAGTCACCAATTCAAGAGTCCAAGTCACTCTCGAGTCACCACTCTTCGAGTCCAAGTCCGAGTCACCAAGGGAGAGTCGTAGTGGAGTCCAAGTCCGAGTCACCCAAGGAGTGTCCGAGTCGAGTCCGAGTCTGAGTCATCATTACCTGTGTTCGAGTCCGAGTCCAAGTTCGAGTGACCCAAGGAGTGTCCGAGTCGAGTCCGAGTCATCATTACCTGTGTTTGAGTCAGAGTCCAAGTCCGAGTCACCTAAGAAGAGTCCAAGTCAAGTCTGAGTCACAAGTCTTCATGTATTCCTCTTCGTGGATATATGTGTTGACATGTAGCTGCTCCTCTACATTGCTTTTATCCTGTCATGTTATACTATTCTGTCTATTGAACTGCTGTGAAGCGAGTTTGGCTACAATTCTTGTAATAGACCGCTATACAAATATAAAGCTTATTACTAATATTAATATTATTATTATATATAAATAAACTGTATTTAAAATGAGTTACCTTTTAGAGAAGTGATTATATTTGTATGCCAATATTTTCCTATGGTAAAGTTTTCGTTTTGCACTTTTATTTTGATGGTAATAAGATCGGGACTCTTATTTTGAAGGAACTTTTACCGGTTAAAACGGTTTACTGATTTAGCCCTATGATTTAGCCCCAGAAAGCACATGGCTACTTAGCATGCAAGTAGCCATGTGCTACCGAGCCTTCTCTTCAATATTGTTTCCACATAACGAGCATTTTGCGCTGCTCTTTTCCAATGTGGAAGCAGAATGTGTGAAAGCACACATACAAGCATACAGCGGGGTGTGTCTCTAGACTGGAATAGCGGGGCCCAGTCCGTGAGCTCGCCTCACAGGTGCACATGCCAGGATAGAGGACATCAGACTCCAGAGAAAACTTGCACGAGACCAAGTCAGAGCGTCAATGTACAAGTCGAGTCCGAGTCATCACGGGGGGGAAACATTCACGAGTTCGAGTCCAAGTCAGCGTACGCGAGAATTCACGAGTCCAAGTCCGAATCAGTGCGCGAGTCCGAGTCGAGTCACGAGTCCCGAAAATCGGCACCCGAGTCCAGGACTCGAGTACTCCATCTCTGGGTAAGGACAATATTCCTTTGTGTTTGCTATGCCATATTTTTCAATACGAAATTCAGAGCAGTGAGATTGTCTCCACACCGCTCTCAACATGGCCGGATAGCAGCTAACAATGCTAAAAGCACGAACAAGAGCAGCTGAGCTAACAGTGTTAGCCTGAGGGTGAACCAGTGGTTGCTTGACGTTGTTGTGAGAGGTAAGTTAACCGAAATATTAACGCATTGCGGAGAGTTGACCATTACCCCCTAAACGCACCAGGAGCGTCTGCGCTGCGTTACGGCCGCGCCGCGGCGTTCGCAAAGATCGCGGCCAGTCTAATCAATGGGTGCTATTCCACCAGACGCGCCGCGGATCGAAGCGTCCCAGAAGCTCCTCGCCGCAAGGAATTTCTAAAATATAGGATGAATCCTATTTTTGCGGCGCAGGCAGGAAGTGATGAAAATCACCTTGTTGTCTGCTTTGCTGGTTGAGGGAGATGGGTCTGTCTGCAGGAGATGGGTCTGTCTGCAGACCGCAGCAAGGAGGCGTTTCCTATAGGGGCGTTTCCTATAGGGGCGTTTCCTAACTTTTTTTATCCAGCTGCTTTTATAAATCCTCACAGAAGAAGTCATTGTTCTCGTGATGGGAATTCCGGCTCTTCTTGCTGAGCCGGATCATTTGGCTCACCAAGAAGAGCCGGCTCTTTCGGCTCCCAAAGGGCTCTTCAGTTTACCACATATTATACCTTTTTAATTAAATCAAATGTAGCGCTGTTTTGACTAATGATTTATATGTGTACACATATATCACTTAAATTATTCAAGACATCCTTTGTACTAAAGTATTCAAAAGTAAAAATTACATGTTTAATATAAATTATTTGCTGTGGCCAATTGTTTTCATTGCATTTACACATCCGTGTAACTCTCTGATACCACCTAATGAATGCATTGCCTTGCTTGTAGAACCACGCTACACAAAACAGATGGCAACACCTATAAAAACTATTTAAAAAAAGGGGCTACTGTATCAACCTATATAAAGTATATAAATATAGTTTTTCTCCCTGCAGGAGAGGGGAGCGTGCTTTGAGATCAACTCAGCGGTCCAGACATAGACATCATAGCTACGGCGACATATATTCAGTTGCCAGTTACTTTTGGCATTAGGGCAGGGATATCTTTCAAGGTTTGACATAATGAATTGTGCTACTTTTAAAGCAAGCAACGATGTTTTCAAATCTGTAATCAAAAAGCTCCTCAAAAACACTATAGAAGCAGTTCCTGCCGTTGTTACGTTAGTTCAAACAGTAACAACGGACTACTTTTCTTAGCGGATGCATGTCAATTTAAATCAATACAAAAAACTATTTTTTAAATCAATAAAATCTTTTTCTAAATCCATAAAAGCATTTCAATTATTATTGGGAGTCATGTCGTTACTTTGTTGAGAATGTGGCCATGTGTAATAAGCGGGATAATGTCCACATTGCACATTGCATAATGTGCCTTCATGCCGATCTAGATCCTTCCGCAAAAACAAAACAAAAAACGTCTCGTTCGCGGGCGAGAGCCGGCTCCCGTCGTTCACTATAGGAAACGCCCCTATAGGAAACGCCCCTATAGGAAACGCCTCCTTGCTGCGGTCTGCAGACAGACTCTATTGGGTTGAGGGGGTGCACCGGGTGCACCCAAAACCGGCTCCTTCTCCTCCCCCCCACCACCGTCTTTCAAGTAGGAGAATACATGCCAGCGTTCTCCTCCGGTTTACAGGCACTGTAAATTATATATATATAGAATAATTATGATAATGAATGCATATTTTTTACCACTAAAATACAGCAACACATCTTTGATTCATGTCGTTTATAACTGGAATATTACAATTATTATTAACTGTGTCTGTAGTCTACAACACAACAACATAGGAAATAACAACAATAAACACGATTTAAACAGACACAAACATAAACCATTTAACTACGTAGCCTACTTACTTGTAGAAGTACAAATGTCCAGGAAATATTCCAAAATCAACAACAACTGCGAGGCTGCACACACGACGCTCCGCTTCCGCAACGTTTTGAAACGCGCCTGGTGTGTTAGGTCGCAGCAGGAGGTCGCAGCGTGGCGCAGCGCGGCGCAGACGCTCCTGGTGCGTTTAGGGGGTTAGCTAGTCAGTGGCACCAGTGGTGTAATAATGTAACTATGTACTCAAGAACTGTACTTAAGTAAACAATTGAGCTACTTGTAATTGACTTGAGTATTTTCACATTGTGCTACTTTATACTTTTACTTCACTACATTTTGTTGGCAACATGTTGTATTTTCTACTTCACAATATTTATTTGAGATATTTAGTTACTAGTTATTTTCAGATTTAGGTACATCAAAAATATACATCTACACAAACATGATCGTATATTATTATAGGTTAAGCCAGTGGTTCCCAAACTTTTTCAGTCGGGGCCCCCCTTGGGTAATTGGAAATATTTTCGGGACCCCCCAACCCGGTTCCCATCTATATTGGTAGGATTAATTGTATATTGTTGTAAAAACATTACATTTTCTCTACTAATGATAATAAGATACAAAGATCCAACTATAATTGTATATTTTATTATGGATTACACATGAACAAAAGTGCTTGTAATAGATACTGTGAATTAATTTGGCCTAATTAAAACTAGCAGGCCTTCTTCCCAGAGTAGTAGATTTTTAAATTCAAATTTCTTTAAGGAACATATATTAATGAGCTACTATTTATACTGCAGGTTGCAAACGATCACATCACTCTACCATTCCTATTCCACACATAGCCTATCAACAGTGGCGGCGCCAGAGATTTTCTCTAGGGAGTGCTGTGGGGTAGCTTGACGTTTCATAGAGGGTGCTCAAACATTAAGGGTTTCCCATTAATGCACCAGCGCTACAGTTGAATTTTCTACTGCAAAACTCCCCACACACACAGTGTACCCGCGACTGTTACAATGAAGGCTCGATAATCAGCTCACGGCATATAGGTGTAAGCAGGGGTAAAGTGCTTTTTTTTACAAGTGGGGACTGGACCTTGCCTCCTCTAGGAGGGTCCTCACCTCCTCTAGTGGGGTCCGGGGGCATGCTCCCCCGGGAAGATTTTTTTTAAATATTGAAGTTAAAAGCATCAATCTGGTGCACTTTGAGAGAAAATTAAGAGAACTATGGATACATCTCTCATCACCCAAAAGAAACAGAACTGTAAACAGATTTTCTATTTCTTCATAGACATTTTACAAATCACTCCCCTTTTAAAACAAACCGTTTGAGACCCACTGAGATAACTAGACTAAAGTTAACTATCTAAACACTGAGAGTCCTTTACTTCACCTGAGCTGAGGTTACCTGAGACTCTTCGTCTGACAGGAGAGAGTTCTCCCTCCACCTTGTTGTTGAAAAAGCTCCTTATACCCGTTAGCTTGGCTAGCTAGCACCAGATGCTAGCCACAACGATCTCCGGTAGATACCCACCGGTGCGCTCTCTCTCTCTCTCTCTCGCTCGCTCGCTCACACACGCACACAAAATGGCTCGTGCCACACACACAGAGCAGAGCTTGAATGAAACAGAGACCCAGAAGTAAGCTACTTGTACTCACGAGGCCTATTATGTGCAGAATCCCTCTCGCTTTCAGGTGGTTTTGATTGAGTGTCCACACGTGGACGTTTAAGGACTAAAAAACGATAATTGTTTCACTTTTCTGTTAGGAAATCATTTGGCGCTCTCGCTAACAGGAAGTCACTCAAGTGTCACAAAGTAATTTAGCCTATGGGTAGGTCAAAAATCGAATTGGTGCTGGCCATTGGCCTAATCATATCACCTGTGTTGGCTTTATGTTTTTGGTAAAACATTTGTTTGTTTCACATTTGCATTGATGTAATCAATAATATTTCTAATTTAATAATAATAATTTTTGGGGGGAAAAAAACACATTTCTTGGGGGTGCTTAGGGGGTGCTTTGGCAATCCTGGGGGGTGCTTCAGCACCCCCTGGCGCCGCCCCTGCCTATCAATGACTTGTGTGTGCTTGCTTTCCCTTGCAGATCATCTCAAACCGGGGCTGTTGTTTTGAGACTGCCACTCTCAGTTCATTCTCAATGTTCAGCTTTGATCTGTATCTCGTTTTGATGGCAGCAAGAAAAGCCTATCTCACACAAGTAGGATGTTGGAAAAGGCAGCATTATGCCCACAGCTCTCTGACCAATGAGAATAATAATAATACATTTGATTTATATAGCACACTTAAAAACAACGTCATCTCAAGGTGCTTCACAAAGCTAAAAGGAGAAAATAAAAAAATAAAAAAATCTTCCTGCAGTACCTCCACGACCCACAGTTTGAAAACCACTGGGTTAAGCTATACAATAGTGTTTAGCCTACAAAATAATGAATTCAGCAAAATAAACCCCTTCATTACCAAGTACCACATAATGGAAGTAATGAACACATAAATGCATCATTAATAAAACATATCTGGTCTTTTAATGTTTTAATTTAACATAAATATGTATAGCAGGTTTATCAGGTTTAAATGTAATTTCCTCTGCTTTCAGCAACAATAACCTACAACTCTATTCAAATCCAGTGTGCTGAGTCGGCAACATACATCTCAGAAAGCAATATCTCCAAACCTGACCAGATAAAATTACACCAGCCTCCCTACATGTGCAGTAAAATACTGTATGCAGAAGTGTGGGTGCTTGCTCTTTTAGTGCCTTTGTGTGTCTGTGTGTGTGAAAGTCTGTGGCATGCACCCTTTTATCACCTCAGATACAGACATCTGCTGTACTTCCAGCTCTAGTAATTTGCACTCACATGGCGAAATGAAATGTATGACTACACTAAAGTAGACTATTTAATCTACAGGCTGCTATTCATTATAGAGATAAGGCTTCCTTATAGGAGGTGGGTAAGGTCCGCAGTGATAGCAGGAGAGTACACTATGCAGATCAAATTAATTTCTTCCTGACTTTATGTTAACCCATAAGTCTGTGTCCTGCAGGCAGTGTGTGTGGTTCTACTTAAACCTTGAAGCTAATAACTTGAGTAATTCATACATTTGAGTGTGTTGAAGGCGAGTTGGTAGGACTGTCGTTGACTGTTTTTTCCTCCACTGTCTGGCAGTGGTGTGTCCATCTTCTTCCCATAACGCAGAGCCTGTTGTGTGACAGGCTTCTCTGTGCGCAGCTGCTGGAAAATGGCTGCTGCTTGCAGGTAGACCTGATCTGATGGAAGAGGGTCTGCGGAGAGAAGGAAAGTATTGATGTTTGAAAGGGAAACAGGGATAACAATTGAGATTTTTGGGGATGTTGAAGTAGATCGGTTTTGCTAATTGTGAAGAGGATAATGTCATGAAAGGGAAATAAAGGAATAGACATGATTGGAGTTACACTTCATGCCCTTTAAAGTATGTTATTGTTTCTGTAGTTGCTCTTTACAAAACAGCATTAGGTTCAGATATCGGTCATCTGGATTGGTTTATATGACAACAGACGTTTGATCATGGACTCTGACTTTAGGATAAAGTTTCAATATTCACACAGTTGCATACAGATCAGCTATATGTGGCTGCAACCTGAAGCCTGACAGGTATATTTGAGCATTGTCTTTCTTTGCACGATAAAAGCCCTCGCCCCCAGTCCAGTGCTGCTATCATCATAATATGTTTGATTGGTGTACATCCATACTCATCTTACGCCCTGATGGATAAATGTTTGAATTGAACAATTCTTAAATAGTACTCAACAATAAAATACTACTTTATCATATCTTACCTGGTAATGAAGGAAGATGAGGAAGTAGAAATGAAATGGGCTCCTTGTGGTCTTGAGGTGGGACAAAGATCTCCTCTGCCACATCCACTCTGGAGCCCACTGTAACAAACAGTTCATCTTAGACACACACACACAAAGAAAACAATACAACACAGAAATCATAAAGACCTTACCTTTGTCTGTCATGTTCACAGCAATACAACCTAACCATTGTCAGACACCTCTAAACATTTTCGACCTTCCTCTCTCAACATTTGTACTCTTTTGAACTCCAGACACTGTCGAACCAGCTATCATCTACCAAGCACAAGTTTGTGTACAGAGTTGAATCTGAGCTGGGCAGATGTAAATAAGACGCATAGCGTTAGTCATGGCTGACATGTGATCCACCTTCTACTTTCTGTGAATGTGAGACTGCGCGGCTGTTCAGAACGCTACTGGTGCAATTAGGCGGCCGGTCAGATACATCGCCATGAATAAATAATGAGCCTCCGCGCGACCCTGGACAAAGGTCCACCTCACACTGACCTGCTTCATTCAACACACACACACACACACACACACACACACACACACACACACACACACACACACACACACACACACACACACACACACACACACACACACACACACACACACACACACACACACACACACACACACACACACACACACACACAAAATTAATTACGAAGTAACAGTCTGTGGTTTGCACCAGTGATGTGCGTGTTCGGATGACACCACTTGACTTGACAATTTGAATTGGCACATGAGGATTAACATCCAGAAGTTGCAGGGACCAGTAGTCTCTAATTAAAGCGGATATAGGGAATACAGACCGAGTGTAATCAGCTTTCACAGCACTCATCAATGTTTAAGCACAAAGTTGGAGTTGACCAGAAATGCGCAGCCTGTTCAATAAGGCCATGTCAGAGCAAATGGAATAAATTAAGGAATATCAGCAGTGATTTAATGTGTGAAGCCGTTTCTTCTCCTAAAGTCCACTTTAGAGGAGCATGACTGGAAGAAAGGGCTACAGCAGCTTAGTGTAATCTGCATAGAGGATGATGGGCTGTTTAAAATTGCATAGCTGGGCTTACCTTTGTCATTCAGAATTGTCCTCACGGGAGCAACGCAGCTCATCTTCTCAGAGAAATGCAGCCTGAACAAATATTCCAACTCTGACCACAGTGTATGATACACATCGGGTATCGCTGTCCCGATCAACTAGAGCCCTTCATACACTCGTCACCTGCCTGTCATGCCTGGCTCAGTTCTGTCCTGAGTTTGATATACCATGGCAACAATATGATAATGAAGGAGGCATCTCTATGACAGATTTACTGTGACTTTATGGGTCACCGTTGTGTGTAATCAGTTTTAAGGTTTCTTTTTTCTAGTATTTATACTTGAACATTTATTTCAATTGTTACTAAGACATTTAATTAGCTAATCTAAAATAAGGACTTAAATGGTAATACAATTTCTTAAATTAATCTTTAAAAAGTCTAACAATGTTCTAAGATGTGGGAAGTATGATTTAATGAACAGCTTTTTTTCTGGCGTTAGATTGTAAAATCTCAGAATAATGGACATTGGCATTTACTTTTTAAATAATTTACCAAATGTCTCGATCATTACTTTCTTCAAATCTGGAAAGCAGAGAAATTGTGAGAATTGTCTTAAATCTTATCCTAAATTGCATAAAAAAGTATTTATTCTTACTTGCATACAAAAGGAATTAAACAAATAATTTACCCCAACAAAAGGTAGCGAGCGGGGCAATGAAACTTTATACAACAGCATAACATAGGAGGGGGGTATACCATTCAAAGCCTCACAATGAATCATTCATGTCATTTTGATAGTGTGTACTTGATCTGTACAGAGGAAAGGTTTTACACTTTACTCCCATAGGACTGCTCGGTATCAGTCTGTATTATCTTCAGGTATGCCGGTATGTCTGACAATATCAGCGATTTGGTACACACAAATCCAATAAAAAAAAAAATAGAAGAAACCATGTTTCTTGTAAAAAAAATATATATTTTACACACACACACACACACACACACACACACACACACACACACACACACACACACACACACACACACACACACACACACACACACACACACACACACACACACACACACACACACACACACACACACACACACACACACACACACACACACACACACACACACACACACACACACACACACACACAGTGTGCATCCAAAAAGCCTTAGCCTTCTTTTTTCCTGTCTTTTCATTTTTATTTTGTTTATAACCTCTAGCAAGCAAACACAGGAGGGAGTCTAATCTTATTTTCGACTCAAATCAAATGACAGACAACATAAGAATCACATTTTCCACCTCTTCTGAAAGAGTTTACACAGAGAGCACCGTCTGACCTGTTGTAAACTTTATTCATACTGCACTTTCTACTGAATGACAGCAGGGAGGCATCAGACAGGCTGACCAGGTTAGACTGCCCCCTACTGGCCCTGCAGTGCTTCACACCTCAAGCAGGGGGAGTTCATTCATTCACCAGAGCGGGGGTCCTAACGTTTTCTCTCGGAGGGCCAATGATGAGCCAAAAGCAAACATTTGCACTTTATTGTAAAGATTCAAAAGTTGCCTTATTTGAAATACACTTTGTCTGGGAGTCTCCGCCTCTGTGCAAACTGACTTCCTGTGCACAGGGTGCTAAGATTATGAAAAAGATTTATAATTAGGGATCCTATTAAAAAAAACAGTATTACCTCACAAGAAAAATAATCATCATCATTTTATTTTAAAATGATGTGTTCAATTTTAAATGTTTGTTTTTGATTGTCTCGTGGGACAAATCGAGCTTACCTTGAGCATCCCTGCACGAGAGATATGAAGAAAGTGATTGACTTTGGCACCATGTTTTCACAATATTTATTTTAGCCAAGATTGGCATGTGAGAACTTGCACTACGTTCAGTTTTTACTGTTGCGCTATGTCAAAGTCAAATCATGCTTGTATTCTTCACATGCCCTATTTTATTTGAAATTAAAAGATACAAATAATAAACTTTATCTTAGATTTTATAACTGGAATCATCCAAATGAGATATAAGCCAGCTGTACATATAAAGAAGTTGACTTCGATTAGTTTAAAACAAGAAGGCTTTGACGCCTCCTGTGAAGCCTCAAGACCCCCACCCCGACCCCAAGGTTGGGAACCACTGAGCACAAGACTCTGCCGGTTCGATGGGTTAGAAAATGTTTAACTTGTTACTTATTCTTATCATTGCAGCTGTAAGAAAGGTTCCTTTTGACAGTGTCCAAAAATAGTTAAACGGTTGTTGTGTACTCTACATTTAATCACAATTATACTCTCTGAATAAAGTTTTTACTCATCCATCTGGGTAGTGGCGAGTCTAGAGTGTGTGGGGGCCCTAGGCAAACATTCGCTGGGGGCCCCTCGACCCAGCTTTTCATCACCACCCCCCCACCCCCCCCCCGGAGCGGCAACGAAACATAAGATAAGAAGAAGCAGCATTTTACGGCGCGCTATGCATGGTTTGCAGGGTTTCCCGACATGTCGTTACATTACAGGGTGTTTCATGTTGTCGTTGCTGTGGACCTTCTTAATCTACCTTCTTTGGGGGCCCCCTTCTGGTCCGGGGCCCCAAGCAGTTGCCTGCCTTGCCTGTTCGCAAGCGGCGGCCCTGCATCTGGGAAACAACATCTTAACCCTAGGCTGGAACAAAAAACAGTCTTGTTCAGGTTTTACTTTATTACGTACAATGAAATGTAAACCACAAGATCAGGTTAATCTCAGCAATAATAATAATACAAAAAACACTAATTGCAATAACTGTTATAAGTCATACAAGAGAATTAAGATAGGATGGGATGAGCCACAAATACAAAATAACATTATATAGATAACAGTACTGTTGTTAACAAAGAGCAGTACAGAAATCATGTGTAGGACACAGACATGAAGTATGTTGTACGTATCTCTATCCAGTTCTGTTTGTCCTCCATATTTCCCATTCTGACATAGAAATGTGTTTATCATTATTAGGGAAAATCAATGACATTGTTGAGAGTGATTTTCTAGCTTTTGGAAGAGTTGTTCATGGTGATACAAACGTACCATCCTGCCCTGGTTGTAAGAAAAGCACTAAAGGAAGTCTTCCTTTAAATGCATGTCATAAATCAAAGCGATGTCTCTATCAAACCAACAGGGGGAGACATTTTATGTCCGAGTATGCCCGAGATACAGCTTTTCCTGCAGTGTATGACCCTAAACCCACTTTCTAGCCTTTATTGAATTTGACTACTTTATCATTAAGAATGTAGCTAACTCTTTGTACCTGTCTTTCTAATGCATGAACAAGATGAACCCAGGAGAGGAATACAGTATATAAATCAGCAGAGAATGAACACAAGTTAATGTGGGTAGTTTACTAGTGCTTGTTAGTCTCCTAGTCCTTGTACGTTTACTACTGCTTATAAGTTTACTAGTGCTTGGTCAGCTACAGAAAAGCAGGAGGGGGTTCATCAGTGTGTGGAAAAACCTCAGTGGGCTCTTTTTGGGGCCAATGAGCCTCACTTCTCTGTGGGTGAGAGTACAGCTGGGGGGATTATCCCATCCAACACGCGTCATCAATGTCGCCTCACAACAGGCCTCCAGTTGCTCTGTGTGTGTGTGTGTGTGTGTGTGTGTAACGGCGTATTCAATAATCGGCCCGGTTGGAGACGGCGGGTCGTACGGCCATAAGCCGACCTGGAATTTTCTCAATAAAGGTCTAATCTTTACGGGAAGCTGTTCAGCCTCTCTTTAATCAAGTTTACGTCCTACCTCTCACAGAAATGTTGTTCAATCAAATGCAGTATTAATACTTAGTAAGGAGGCCATAATATTTTTGACTCATAGCTGAAGTTAAGTTTCTCCAGCTCCCCAGGTTGGCAAAAAAATGCATCTCAAAATGCATCAGATTGATGCTTTAAAATATGGAATATTCAAACATTTCTTCCGGGGGAGCATGCCCCCGGACCCCCCTAGAGGGATAATATCCTTCTCACCTTTTTCACCCCTGACCCGTTTTCATGCCTGATTTACACTTTTTCTTTTATGTAAGTGAACTTTAGTGGATCTACTCGCAGTACAAGTGCCAGTTACAATATCTGGCCCAAAGTGTAAAGACATTCAAGCATTATGTGACACGTCATGTGATTTTTGATAATTTCATAACAGCTTCCACTCAACCACAGCTTCCACAAGATTTTGAAAGCAGATTTCTGGCTTGCAGAAGGTGTTCAGTTCATCTGAAAAATGGCTCTCTGCAGTGGAATTCCTGTACACCAAACTGGGAAAACCATTTTCTTTATGGACTTTGCGTTGAAGCAGGAAAGGTCCTTTCTGAAGTTCGAGACACTTCATCGTCTAAAATAGGGTTCTAGGGTGTCATGTAGGTTAAGGCATACCATATAACTAACTATGACTTGATAAGAAACAATTGACAATTACGACTCCACACTGAAACTGTTTATTTGTGTTGAAAGTTCAGAATGAAAGTTGGACCTTTTCTTCACTTCATGGAAATAAACTTGAGTGTGATGTTTGTGGGTCAAAGTTGGAGGTCCTGAGTAGTTGATTTGGTTTAGTTTTTGCGGAAGATTTATAAATATAAGAAGGCACTACTAAACGTCTAAAGGGAAATGTGCTTTTTCAGCCAACACGTTGGGTCATTTGAGATTACATGTTTTTCATGTTTAGCAAAAGAGCTTCATTTTTTTTATTTATAAAATGTATAGTGTTGGAAGTTGAAACTACTAGTACCTTTGCAGGTCTGATGAAAACGGTTAAATTATTAATTAAAAAGCTTGAATTTCAAGAAACACTCTATTAAAAGTGTTGTCCAAACCAGGGTTGGGCAAAAATGGACGATCCACATACCTTACATCTTTACATACGTTTGGGTTTGATATCTCTCACTCATCAAGACCAAATTATAATCTATTAGACCCACATATTACTCTCTCACACACACACACACACACACACACACACACACACACACACACACACACACACACACACACACACACACACACACACACACACACACACACACACACACACACACACACACACACACACACACACACACACACACACACACACACACACACACACACACACACACACACACACACACACACACACACACACACAAGGTTATGCTTTAACTATAGTGGCAAAGTGGAGAATGATGCTATTGTTGTACAAGGACAGATTCTAACAAGAAACGTTGTTGCTTTATCACAGCCAAATATGTAAGTGGTCTTATTTGTGTGCCATCAGAGACAGAGACAACTGGCAACACTCCATAGCAATGCCACAAATGGTGATTACCAGCCGACACACAAAAACAAACATGTCATTTGATGCAATTTGGCATGATAAATCCAGTCCACCAGCAGATACAATAGTAATATGATCCAAGTTTTCCTCCTTTCTCATATTTCTCCAGCAGTGTGTGTGAAGGCTTGATCGGTTCCACTTGTTGCAGGTGAATAGACACTTTGCCCCGTCCCTTTGTATCTCATTGTCGAGCACAGCAGAGTGTTTTCCTGGGAGTTTCTGTGCTCCATGTCCCAGGTCTCTTCTGTCTATTGTGTAGCAACCAGGGCAGGGTCTGAGCTGCTTATTATGGGAAGAGTTTGCTTTTGTTTACAGCCTGTGAAAAGACTGCATGTTCCCATCTACAAGTCTCTCTCTGTGTGTGTATGTAAACTAAAGGTTTATGATGCCATTATTAAAGGATAATTTTAGTTTTTTACAATTTGGGACTTATTTTAGTTGTTTTTACCTTGATTTCTTGAATCATCAAATGAAAAGTTCAATATTTTCTGAAATATTTCACATCTTTTGCCAGATTGATTTATAGTAGTATAAAGTATTTTGGTCAACGAGTGAAGGTACCCCACCAGTTCCAGAAGAAGTCACATAACATCCACTAAAAACTACAACATGTCGCTTTTATACTCCCGTTTTAGTTTCTTTGCTTTGGATAGAGCCAGGCTAGCTGTTTCCTACTGATTCCACTCTATATGCTTTATGATAAGCTAGTTATCTCCTGGCTGTAGCTTCATTTTCACGAGTGTTATTGATCTTCTTATAAAACAAACAATTGGCAAGAACGTAAATAAATGTATTGTTTGAGATCTGAGAGAACCAGCCAGCAGAACAATTATTACCTCCATTCTGGTTATAAACCTCTTTTACAGGTTTACAGAGGTCAACGTTTAACCAGAGTGTATCGTACTCTCAAAAGTTGTCACACACATAGTTCTCTTCTGCAGTCAGGGATTATAATTGATATTCCAGGTGCCCTCGTTTTCTTGTTTACTAACAAATAAAGCTTCTTAGATAATCTGTCTGTAGCGATGATGCCATGTTTCCAGACCTGTGTGGCGGTTACTTTGGTGGTTCCAATGTTATGTCGACAATAAAATAAATGGCCTCTACTGCAGAGGACGTGTTATAAACCAGAATAATCTTTCTCTCTTGTTCACGGATTCAACGCATAGATAGTATAATGTCATGTCAAACAGCTGAGCTATTTGTAATGTTGTATTTACTTAAAAATAGTGTTCTCAACAACTT